>NW_022589710.1:21916981-22037842 GCF_004348235.1 Phoca vitulina
AAGAAAAGAAAAGAAAAGAAAAGAAAAGAAAAGAAAAGAAAAGAAAAAGAAAAGGATATTACTGCAATGTCCCTTTCTACAATCCCAACCCTTCCTCTTCTATAAATACATTTTTCCTTTTCAAGTTTACAAATCGATGACAGTATTTTTTTGCAATACTGAATTGATGTTCATGGCATACTTTCAAGTCTTAAAAAAAATTTAACATTTCAAAAAGCTTTTCACTTACATTTTTTAGATCATGGCAATCATAAGGATGAGAACATCATTTTCAGAGTCCAGAGTGCTCACCATTACATGATGGAATCCCAGAGAACGTCATTTTAGGGCCTTTACTGACCCCATCTTTCCCTCTCCACAATTCTAAAACACATCTCAATTTTTTAAAACATACTTGTATTACTGATATTCCATATTGCATTTACTTTCAATGACCACATATGTACTCTCTACGTTCCATGGTGTTCTCCCTCTTCCCTTTACACCAACTGGCCTGCCTTTGTCAAACACTCAATCAGAAACACTGATGAGCAATAGCCTGCCTCCAACCGACACACACATCATCATAATCATGACCACTGCAGCTGCTTTGTTCATCTCTTTTAACTCTTCCTGCCCCATCATTCTCAAGTCCAAAGCCGACCGTCAATTCTGAGAGGCTTCAATTTTAAGAATTATTCTAATTATCTGAGACACCACATTTCCAACATTTGCAACACAGAGCTGCTCTAAAACTCGTCTCACAGAGCACTGAGGTCTACCATGTATGTACCGAGAAGTACAGATGGCGACAGACAAAGCTGAAAGCTCGTGAGTACATCACGGAAGTCAAAATAACACTGGCTCTCCATCTGCTAACATATTCATATTTACCTCATTTTCCCACAAGTACTCCTCCTTACTTTCCACTCACACTGGCAGATCTCAGCAGGCAGCGAGTGGTTGGCATCTATTTTCATCATGTAGTAGTTCCTGAGTCTCCACTTTCTAAACAGCGTGGTATTATAAAAACAAGTGCCAAGGACATATTCTAGCCCCCAAGAAGGATTTGAGTATTACCGCTCCTCAGCAATTTTTTTGGTTAACTGCTCAGAATTGGTGACAAGTGTACGTGTCTGTTGGTGTCAAAACCCTTCAGTACAAATTCTCTCTAACCAGCAGCTGTCTCATCTGCATTTCATAGTTTTAAAAATAAATGTTGTCTCATTATTTTAATAAAATAAGTTCAAGGGCAAATGAGTGGGAGAAACCTCAAGATGAAGAGTGAGTATATGGCTACATACATTTATCACCTTATAATATTTTTTGAGTTAGCTATTGTTTTTAACAGTTTTGGCTTTATCATACCAAGCCATATCATAAGTATGATACAAAAATTATGAGTCAGGTATTTATATATTTCCAAAGAATCTCCTTCCAAAGATACAATGAGATGTGAAACAATGCATGCTGGTTTTCAGTTTTCATTAATTTATAAAGGTATACTGTATATGGCTGCAAAATAAAGTATAATATTCAAGTCCATTCAGTAGAGCAGCTTTTGATGGAAACTGGTTAACAAAAAGGAATGATTCATAAATCAATGATTGATAAGAAGAGGACGATTTGTCAAAAGCCTGCAGAGATGTTTGTTTATTTTAAGGAGGGTTTAATAACAAAGTTTTCTTCAAATTGCCAATGGATGCAGTACTATCTGTTAATTTTGCTTTGCTGTTTGGTGTTAAATTCATGGAGATTTCTACAGTCCAAGACAGCTCTTCAAAACTGACACAAAAATACCAAATTAACACTACAGGTTTGTTGTTTTCTTTTTCCTTTATCACTCTTATGTGTAAATGTGTTTGAAAAAGTTTATGCATTCATCATCAATTCACAAATTAGAAACACAAAAATCTCTGTGTTTACAATATGCTATGAAAAATAACTGCTCAGTTTGAATGATTGCTAATTTCATCTCAATCATGTCTTCCTAAGGCAAACCTTGAGAAAACAAATAGTATCACAGAGTCTGTTCAAAACAAGAGACATAAGCACCTTATGCAACACTGCTTTACTCAAATCCTCCTGATAGATGTTCAGACATAGCAACATTACTCTGGATGATCACAAGAGAGATACAGTACATCACATTCAATCAGACACAAGGCTAGAACCATTTAGGTCTGACTTTCAAGAGATTCAGCATTTTCTTTTCATAAAAAGGAACGTGGGCAATACATTATCAAAACTTACAACTAGGGTGGTTTACTAAATATTTCTCAGCCTTAGTTTCCTCATCTATGAAACAAAAATTATAAAAATAATCAACATAATTGTATGGGTTGAATGAAATAAGCTAAGTAGAACATGTGGCACAGAAAAGACTCACAGTAAATGAAAACTTTTATTATCACTCTTACTTAAATATTCACAGTTCTTAATATTCAGATTCATAGCACTTTGGCTCCATTATTATGTCATCTAAATGTCCTCTTAACAGAATGGAAGAATGGAAAAGAACATCACACAATTATTTGATCCTAATATTGCTTAATGTTACTTTTAAAATGTGTTGGTGGCTTATTTCTAAATTTAGAAGCAGTACCATAAATAGAAAATGTTTAACCCTTCACTAGCTGTTTCATAAATCTGGACTGACAACTAACCATTCTACCTAGCTTTACCAAGAATTCTTCTTTAACTTAGTATTGGCAATACCTCAAAAATGTCCATTATAAAAGTCTAATTTGCACTGCTTTTTGGAGAATGAATGAGATTTTAAATTACCACTTATTTTCATATATCATGCAAGGATTTTCTTCCCCTGGAGCATTGACTGCTACAGTAAGAAAATAAAATTATTGGTAGGTTAGGACCGTCTGTTTGAATACAGGCTGTCTATATCACCTTGTAGGAATTATTTAATGCTATAGAGCCCTGGGAGCTCTCCAGGCTGTCTCCATGTTCCAGGCCACTTACTCTCCACCCTAGTTAGACCCTTGTGTATTCTAAGTATAAATGCATATTTTATTGAATCCAGTAGGTCACCCTATGGGCTGTCTTGTCAGTCAGTTGCATGAGTTGACATGTGAGATTTCAAGCCAAGACAGAGTATACTTAGGCCAGAGAAGAAATAGAACCCCTTGAATTTCAAAACTACAGTAAGTAAAATCTCTTTGCAAAGCCAACTTTTGCAAAGCATGAGACATAAACTGACTAGCTCTTTCTCCCAATGAAGCATCTGGCCAGTGTCTTTTGTTCATAGATCAAATTCAAAGAAATTATGATCTTGACATCCCACCTCCTATAATTCTACTACTTTTACACGTGTGCTTTGCAACCAGTTTGAAAACTTCTTATGACTAATGTACCATGAAAAGGCATACTACTCCTTTTATAAAGTTAAAAACAATTAACATAAATAGATTTTTAATGTATATATATTAATGAATTTAAAACTATATGAAAAAGAACAAGAGAAAAATATACTGAAGGAATGGGATGATGAGGACCACATAACTACAAGTAGGTCATGGTCAAGGTCCTAGTTTTCATTTGAAGTATGATTAGTGAGCACTTATTAAAGATTTATAAGCAAATAAGAAAGTTAATAAACAATAAATAGATACAAGTTATGCATGGAATAATACTGAAAATATGTAATGAACCAAGGATGATAATTAATCCACTTCTGCACAACACAGGTTGACTAGGAAAAATAAAAAATGTGCTGCCATGAAAAACATATATCATAATCAGCTGAAAGAGAAGTGATTGCAGTATTTCTTGTTACCTATTAAAAGGTGTCCCTCATATAGAGGACAGGGCAAAGTTATGATCTGATAATTGACAAAACAATATAATTAGGAAATGTGGTTCTTCTTGTGCACTATTCTGAGTAGTTTCTGTTATGCTTACCAGTCCTGGTATTTATTCTGATGTAGGTTTAGCTAAAATTATATCTAGAGATATGGACCACTGAAGTTCCTTGTTATGCTAAAACAATTTCAAGGACTGATGAGATTTAACGATATAAATATTTAAAGAGAAACTAGCACTTATGTGACACTAGAAGAATTTAAGATGATGACTTTAACAAGAGCTAGCATTTAGAAAACCAAAACAAAACATATCTTAAATGTTTTATTCTCCAGATTTACAAATGGTGTTCATTAAATTACGTTATATGAATTCATGATCATTTTTTCTTGGTGTTAAGGATTCACCTATTTGCAAAGTGAACAAGCCTTTCACTTTTTGGTTCATCCCTGAGCATCTTACCCAAAAAACTAACAGCTAAGTAAATTAATTGACAAAAATAGACATTTCACTAATGCTACTTTTCGGTTACCATTTTCACTCTCTGCCCCCTATCTATTTGGCAGAGGTCGCACTGGTTGGTGAAATGCCTAGACCATCAGAAGAAGAGAGGCAAATGAGACTGATAATCCACACAGTATTTTGCATATGTAATATTTGCATAATATAATTTTAGAATTTTCTAGTTTTTTTGTGTTGTTTATCCACTAAAAAGTCTGTAAGCATTCAGGACAGTTATCATTTCCATCTTCTAAACAGAAAACTGAGACAGCAGATGGTATGCTGCCTAAGTCAGACTAGCACTCAATGAAAGAGCTGGGTAGCACTTGGTTCTCTGCACATCTTAGCAAGTTTCAGTAAGTTTTTAGCTTTCTTTTAATCGTTGGGATGGGTTTTACATAGCTCAAGCTAATCATCAGTATTCTTTTACAACTTAATGGGTTACTATCTGAAAACTACACAACTTTCAAGATTGGAAATTACTCAGCAGTCTTCACATTCTTATAAACTTTTGCAGAAGGTTGCTTTCTACAGGGATTCTAACAAAGAATGACTATGTGCACCTACTTTTAATCTGGAAGATGAAAATGAGACAGTAATAGCTGCTTTAATGAGAAATAGTACTGTCAACAGCAGGATAAAACCTATTCCCTTAACAAATGCCTACAACAATGAGAGTAGAGAGCCTTTTTTGCCCATAAACTGTGTATAAATTGTAACTCGTGGGGTTAACAATATGAAATGTTTTTTAATTTTAGTTTTTTGTGCTCACTACTGTTATTTATACAAAATCACCTATTTGCAGAGAAGTTGAATTCTAACTGACTATCCTAACAATAGTGTACTGTAGATAGGAATTATCTTCTGTAATTTGAAAACATTTTATTTTAAGAAAACACTATCAAGAAAACTAAAGAAATCAAGGAGCTGCAAAAAAGAATCTTATTCTGAATACATTTCAAAAAAATAAGCTGCTGTTCAATAACTGGTGACTGACAGCATCATATAATACCTCTTTGAGGACTAAATGAAGATTCATTTTGAAACCAAATCAGATGGTGTAGTCTGTCTCTTCTATGCAGATCCCATTATTAACTCAACAATTGCCAAATCTCATGTTCACAATGTGAGGTGTACTTGTGGGAATAAGAAAGAGGCGCTCAAAAGTGATAATAGAAACAACACAGGAGGTGTTAGATTGTAGAATTTTAAGCAAAAGGAAATATAGAATAAGAGTTTACAAAAGAAAAAAAGACTTTGAAAATCTAAAAACATGAGTTAAGTGGCAATGAAGAAAGTCAGATTAGATGTAATAAGCAAAATATCACCTTGTCACAGGAGACTCTGGAGAAAATTCTCTACTACTGATAAAATGTTTCCCCTTCTTCCAGGAATCAGATGGTTAGGTCTAGTGCAGGTGCCACTTGCAGAGATAAACTGCATATATGCAATAAGAGAGAAGAACATTTCACAGGATCTGTGAAAAGATTCCTGTTGAAAGTCCTCTTTCTTTAGAAACTAATTAATTACATGTTTTTTGTTCGTCTGTTAAAAAACTGGGAGAACTGGCCCTTGATATTTTGACAGTAGTTTAATCTACAAATGGATGGGGAGCTAGATAAGTCAAATCGCCTTCTAAAGAAAGGTTGATTTTAGGAAATAATTCTAGCAGGATACTGACAAAATTTTTTTATGTTATCCGAGGATTATGACTGAAAATGAAATTTTAGCTAAAAATGAAATTCATTAATTAGCCTACATTCTAAAGAGATGTGTAAGAACTCAAACAGTCAGGACCAAATGCCATACAGAGTTTACTGAGGAGGGCACAGTTGGCCCTACAACCACTAAACACCAATGCACCAACTTTTCCCCATAGTTTCTATGAAGGTCTTGTGAGGAATACAGATTTCACAATGAGAAAGATTCTCTTTTCACTCTGGGAAGAAAGGGAGATAGGAACTTTCACCTACATAAAGCTAAGTGAGAAAGGGCACCAATATATCAACCATGAAGATTAAGGGTGCTTACAGAAAGGAGAGACTAACTCTTCATCTTCCAGAATCTCTACTTAAGCAAGAGACTTGCTTCTTAACTTAATTAAGCAGACTTCATGATGGCAAACATGGAGATCAATTCAAAATAAGGGCCTAAGAAGATGTAGTTGTTTTTGTGGGGTTTTTAAAAGATGAACTGGTGACCTGGATGTATAGCCATGATAAGGAAACAATATCTAATTTTCTCCCCAGGAATATGACCAAGATGATAAATATCTGTTGTCAATAAATAGTAACTTTGGACAATTATTATATGTGTATCATAGTTGCTATATAACACATCTAATTTAAAGACAGAGATCTTAAAGCTATTATTAATTTTCAAAATATACAGTAGTCTCTCTTCAAAAAATCTAATAAAAAGTTATGACATTGGACCACAGAATGATGATAGTATTTTCACATATTCCTGGTAATATCCATTTTTCATTCAATAAATAAATAAGTTGTTCTATTTATGGCAATGACACTGCTTGGAAGCTACATTAAACCAGCAAGTGGAATTGTCTGCAGAGTCTCCTGCAATCTGTGACCATTCAAGAACATTTAACCTCTTTGAACCAGGTACTACAAAAATACACATTACTCTTTCCTTCCATTGCTTCTTCATGCCAAGAACACCCAAATGAGTCTGCGTAATTTCACACTTGTCTCCAACTTTCATTTAATCTTTAGTTTTTCAGTATTAATATATTAATAATGTTGATTTTATTATAATAAACCAAAGATGCTGATCAAATGTGCTGTTGTTTCTCATCTCAAAGCTAGCAGAGTAGAGATGAACCGAAGATAGAAATAATTTATTCATTCCTTCACCTATTTTAAAAATTTTATTAATTCTCTATCTCTGAAATATTATGGTTTATAAGAAATATACATTTGGTCTTCATCCACAGTTTTTGGCTCACAGATCCCAAATACCCTCGGAATTTCCTGACTGATGAGAGCAATAGGAACATCTTTTATTAGAATATTTGATCTCTTGTCCTTAGTTCCTAAAATTGCCCCAGAACCATAGAGATGAAATGACTGTCTTGTTATTGATAACAAGACTCTTTCCACCACAACTGGGTTTATGTTAATGAGGTAACTTTAGGAAAGCATCTAAGGATAGGGGCTTGTTTCCAGGAGAGCCAACTATGAGTAGAGAGATGGAATCTTCAGTCCCACCCCCTGATTTCTGGGAAAAGGAGAGGGGCTATAGTCGAATCAATGAGTTAATCAATCATGCCTATATAATAAAGTTCCATAAAGACCTAACAGGATGGAGTTTGAAGAGCTTCCCAGTCAGTGAACACACAGAGATTTAAGGGAGAATGGCATACTCAGAGAGAGTATGCTCAGAGAGAGCTCATAATTGCCCTATGTATGTCTTCCCTCTCGCTGTTCCTGAGTTACATCCTTTTATAATAAACTAGTTATCTAGTAGGTAAAATATTTCTCTGGGTTCTATTAGCTACTCTAGCAAATTAACCAAACCCAAGGCAGGGATCATGGGAATCTCTGATTTATAGCCAGTTGGTCAACGTATAGGTAAAAACCAGGACTTCCGACTGGCATCTGAAACCCAAAGAGCAGCTCACAGGAACCTGCAATTTATAGCCAGTTGATCCTATAGTGCAATTATCATTTAATGTAGGGGGCAGTCTTGTAGGACTCCTTATGCTGTGGGATCTAACACCATCTCCAGTTATATAGTGTCAGAATTGAGTTAAATTGTAGGACACCCAGCTGATGTTGAAGAATTTCCTGCTTCGTTGCATGGAAACCTTCACCCATTTCTACACTTTGGAATAGGGTACCCCCTTAATCACATTTAAACACAACATTCAAGCTCAGTCCTTCATACAACATAAGCATTAATCAGACAAGAGATCATGTCCTCAACAAGCTTACAATATGAGTGGTCATGATATATATGTACAAAGCTATGATTCAGGACAGAAAATGGAAAAGTAACAAAGGAGATTCAGAGAAAATGTCTAGTACTTCAATGCAAGGCAAGATCATTTATGGCTAGTTGGCTTTATTCATTCGTTTCAGTAAAGGTTAGCTTTTAAGTGATTTTTCATCACTACAGATAAGTTAAAATATGGTCAATTTGTAATAAGCATTGAATACAAGTCCTTCTATAAGTAGTACTATCAAAAACATATGGGAAACTTAAAAAAAAAATGTTCTGAACCCATGTAAAACCCTACTGAATTATATCAGTAAAAACAAGTATTATTTCCATGATACTAGGCTTATGTAATATATATATAGTCTTTTAGTTTATAATTCAAGGTAAGTCAGCTATATTTGAAAATAATCAAACTGAAAACTTGTATATTGCTTACTTTACATGATCTAGAGAGTTGTGTTTCACTTTATTATTTTCTCCAAAACTGCAGACATTTACCATTTGTTTTTTACACTCTTGAAACAAATATTGAAAACACTATACCTCTTCTAATAATATTTTACCAACAGAATCATGATAACACAATGATAGCTCTCATGAATATGGCTTCCTAACATTCGTTAATTCTGTATTTTAAACCATCTATGAAACATTTAATATAATTACCTCAATATTTTCAAGTAAGACTTCTAATAGGAAGCCAAATATAGAGTACTTACAGCTTATCCAATTATTTCTCCATCTCAGAAAGATTTCAATAGATGTGTACAATATTTTAATATTAAAATGTGTCTGGAACACTGATATATTAAAATCATCTAAAATGATTCCAAGTATCTGTTTGTTTAAAATTATATCTCAAAAAGTAACTCAAATATTTTTAAAATTCTACCTTGGAATATTTTCCTACCCCATTGATAGTTAATAACACTTAAATTACTGTTCTTTTGTTATTACCAATGCATATGATATATCCAATAGAACTTCTGATTTAAACATTTTAAATATAAACTGCAAGGCTTTGGAAAGAAGGTATCAAGCTGCCATTCAAGAGAAAGACAGAGATATGGTTCACTGTGAAATGTGTAATTAAGTTTTATAGAAATCCGTGTAAGGGGTGTTATATAAACTGAGTTTCCTTAAAATTCATTACATAATGACCATAGTTGGGTAACTATCCTACTATTTTGAAACTATTGCTAATGGCCAATGCTACATCATTTCAGAGGGTCATGAACAAAATTTTAAGAAAGACATTTGATAATATTGCTATGGTAAATTAGGTACCATGCTTTTTGATTTTATCTATAAGTGCTCCACAGATAATTGCCTAGTAAGCCATATCAACATTTAGAATCAGACAACACTATTCTCAAATCATGTATGCCCTACTTATCATCTTCATGGTTTTGAACAATTTTACTCACTCCTCATGGCCTCAGTTTTCTATCCCCCAAAATGGAATAGAACTACTATCCTTATTATCATGGAATGGCATTTGTGATGATTAAATGTTATTTTATGTCTAATGTAGTAGAATAACTAGTCAAGTAGTTTTACAGAACACGTGATGAGGATGGTGATCATTCAATAGAAGGACAAAGAAATTATCATTACTTCACATCCATATTTCCAGGTTGTTTTTCAAGAGGAAACAAATTTGCATTCTCAGTAATGGTGTATACAAATGTCCATTTCGTTGTTCTTTCAAAATCACTGAGTTACATCATTTTTTAAAAAGATTTATTTGTTTGAGAGAGAGAGCGTGTGCTAGCATGCATGCATGTGCTTGCACAAGCAGGGAGGGAAAGAGGGGGAGGGAGAGGAGAAGCAGACTCCTCCCTCAGCACAGAGCCCCACACAGGGCTGAAGGCAGGGCTCCACATGGGCTCCCCATGGTGCTCGATCTAAGTACCCTGAGATCATGACCCTGAGATCATGACCAGAGCACAAACCAAGAGTCCCCTGCTCAACAGACTGAGCCACTGAGTTACATCATTCTTAAAACATTTGTTAATTTGGTGGTTGAAAAATTACTTAAAATTTTAATCTTAACCTCTTTGAAAAATTAGTGAGATGTCATATTTTTTCAAAGGATTATTCGATATTTGTATTTTGGGGTAAATTATTTCTTCATATACTTGGTACGTTTACTACTTGGGATATATTTTCAGTATTTATATACTAAATATATTAATAATTTGTGTCATTTTTCTTTCTTGAATCAAAAATTTTTGATTCAAATAAATGAATGAACACCTGTAAGGAAGTTTTAGGATCACGAGCAGGTGAAACAAAAAATATCCTTATTACTTATTTATTTTTTACAAAATTCTAACTTTCAGCTTTGAAAAAGTAAAGATAGAAAATTTATGTAAGGCATTTTAAAAGGAAGACATTTGATTTGCATTCTAATTAGAAATTAAATACACTGACACATCCTCTTTAATTAAGTATAATAATCTCAGTAACATGAAAAGCTTGAAGTTTGCATCAATTATTTTTCCACAGGTCATTTTTGTTTCATAAATTTAGCAATCCTAAAAACTGTTCATTGAGAATGAGATTTGACTAATCTTGAAATTTTAAATATCAAGTATCTCAATACAGAAATACAGTAAAAAACAAGCCATTCATTACCACTCATTGGCTTGGAGAGGGATTTTGGATAATTCATTGACTCTGTGCTTCAATTTAATAGAGGGCTTAAAATTTGACTTTATATTCTATGAATAGGATATGCTCCAATTAAAACAACAGGATAATAAAATTCAAAATAGAAATAAAGGTATTAGTGTAAAATTACTAGTTTTTTAGAATATTTTTTTCTTTTATGATTACCTTATCAGAACATTCTCTTTAAATTGATTATCTATTATCTAACACCTATCTGTTACCACTAATTTCTAATGTTTGCAAATTTGGGGAAGCTATAAAAATACAGAGTTAGAGCCTCTTGAAACAGAATAAATTACAAATACTAACAAATAGGTCTGAACTATTAGTGGAGATCAATAGAAAAATACAAGGTAATTCACAGTAATGCATTTTGTATATTATTTTCCTGGTAAAAATTCCCTTAAGTAAGAATCAGTTATAATATTCTCTTTGGGATGCTCTTTTCAAAAGTTAAGTAATTATCCAATAGGCTCTATTAAGAGAAAAGAGCAAACGGCAGAAGGAGCACAGGTGAAACAGGGCAAGGACAGGATAACTGATACAGTAATTGTAAATCTCTGACTTTCCTAGCAAAATCTGGATACCAGCATCTCCTACATGTACCTTCTTTTGCTGCAATTCCATGGAGTATTTGGCGATAGTTATCCCTCTTATCAATTCTATGTGTTGCTAACCTGTTAACTTGCTAATATTCCTACCACAAAATGCTGAGCAAAGGGCAAACAAACGCTTTTTATCATGAAGCTGTTACTGGAACAATACAGATATAGAAGATCCTGAGTTCTTTAGTCACATTTGTACTATTAGGAAGGAATTCTCATCCATACAGTCTAGCCTTAGTAAATACATATGTTCACAATGCCTTTCCCACCACGGTAGGTACAAGTGAAACAGTGTTTCATAAAGGGAACAGAAGACGACTTCCCTTCAGGAATTCGCCAACAAAGTATCTGTTTAAGATACAGTCTTAAGTCAGAAAAAAATAATGGCATTATTTAAATTATTATTAAATGCACTGTAACTAGTATTTCACAGTAGCAAATAAAATATGAAATAAAGGTACCTAATGCTTAGCAAAATAAAAATATTAAAAAATAAACATGTCAAAACTTGCATTGAAAGATGGAAAAATGATGGGGTGCCTCGGTGGTTCAGTCGGTTAAGCGTCTGCCTTTGGCTAAGATCATGATCTCAGGATCCTGGGATTGAACCCCATCTCAGGCTCCCTGCTCAGTGGCGAGTCTGTTTCTCCCACTCCCTCAGCCCCTCCACCTGCTTGTGCTTGCTTGCTCTCTCAAATAAATAAATAAAATCTTAAAAAAAAAAAAAAGAAAGATGGAAAAATGTCATAAAGAGAACGATTCCAACATAGCAGTTTTTGGCATACAAACATCCTGTCTATCATTACATATTTTGGTCTGAAAATGTAAAAAGAAAAAAATTTTCTTATTCATTGTCATGACATCACCATTCAGAGTTTATGAAACCACAGTTTATGAACCATGGAACAGGGAAGGAGTCGTCCAGGATTTTAATACTTAACAATTTGGCACTTTTTCTCTTGGGTAGGATTTCTGTTCATTGTATCATGTGCTAATATGTTCATATTTCTCCAGGATAACTAATCTTAGTCCATTTTTAAAACTAAAGGTCTTTGTTCATTATTTAGGCATATTTCTTCCTAATCATTCCAACTGGAGCTGGTCCATAATATAATGGAATAAAGTTGCATAAAAGGGCCTGGCTCTCTTCCCACTGGTTGGTGTTTGCTAGATTGAGATATCTTAGGCCCATAGCAAATCCTAGAGTACTGGAGATAGCAAGGGGAACTTTGTCGTTTATATGTAGCTCTTGCATATCTTTATTTACTGTTGGAAAATTACTGACAAATTATTTTATATATCTGGTCTAATATACAAAGATAGTTTTGCCTTCTCCTATTCATGCAGAATTCTAACCAATCAGATTAATGCCCTTCTACCTATAGCCGCAGTATACATAAACCATATTCCTTTCTATTCTTCTAGACCAAGAAAGTGTTTTACAAATTGTGAGCAGATAATTAATTAATTTTAATGTGCATTGCTAGAATCATAACAGTGCAGTTGTACCACAGCTACCTACCACCTTCAGCCTATGTTCCTATAGCTTCCAGCAACAAAGATGAGCATAGATTGGCTATTCCAAAGATAATGAGAAGAATAAAAGCCAGAATGGGAGCAGAACCTACACTTATCTTTTGATGAGTTTCTGTACTTACTAAATCAGGACAGCCAGGAACTGCCTTCTAAGAAAAGAGTTCATAGGCACCGCAATTCCAGGCTTCAGAATTTACAAATAGATTTTCTTTTTCAATCAGATCTAATTTAGTCTATGAAAACTGTGCATTATCTGGTTTTGTGTTCTGGCATTTATCTTTGCCCAGATAACCACAGGGAAATATGCACCTATATTTAACTCAAAGATGAAAGAAAATGTGAAATTTATGGTAGACAGTGTTGGAAAATATACCAATACTAAAAGTGTTTAAAGTTGAGGAGGAGCAAGATGGCGGAGGAGTAGGAGACCTAAATTTTGTCTGGTCCCAGGAATTCAGCTACATAGCTGCCAAACCATTCTTAACACCTACAAACTCAACAGAAGATCGAAGAAAAGAATAGCAGCAATTCTATGAACAGAAAGTCGACCACATGGGGTGCCTGGGTGGCTCAGTCATTAAGCGTCTGCCTTTGGCTCAGGTCAGGATCTCAGGGTCCTGGGATTGAGCCCCGCATTGGGCTCCCTGCTCAGTGGGAAGCCTGCTTCTCCCTCTCCTACTCCCCCTGCTTGTGTTCCCTCTCTCTCTGTGTTTCTCCTGTCAAATAAATAAAATCTTTAAAAAAAAAAAAAAGAAAGTCAACCACTTTCAGGAAGGTAGGACATGCGGAGAAGTGAATCAAGGTGATATATGGGAAGATAGACCATGGTGGGGAGGGAGCCTCCATCAGCCCTCTACCGGCAAGTGATAGAGCAGGGGAGCACAAAATCGAAACTTTTAGAAGTAGACTCTGCTGAGGGACGTCGCTCTGGTGGCTAAGCAGGGGGTGGAACGCTCGCTGGGACAGGGGTGGTCTCAGGACCCTGGGGGTCACAGAAAGACCAGGGGTGCCTGAGTGCAGCAGAGCTCCCAGGTATCGGAGTGGGGAAACCGGCTGCAAAGATGGAGCTGAGGACTGGGCTCTCAGCTCGGGGTTGCCATAAACCATGATCCACAGCACAGTCAGGCCACTGCTCTTCGAGCAGGGACCCAACAAAGAGCAGATCCGGGGAGACTCCCCTTCCTCCCCTAGGAGGAGCTGAGGGAGCACACTGCAGGGATCTCCTGGGTTTGGAGACTCCAAATGGGGTCATGTGCCAGAGATAGAAACACATGCTCAGAGGCCAGGTGAGCACGGAGTGCTGCCGGAAACCAGGGAGACAGGAGTGATTGACTGCTTTTATCTGAGGGCTCACTGAGGAGTGAGGCCTGGAGTTCTCGACCCCTCCGGAGCCAGAGATTGGGAGGTTGCCATTTTCATTCTCGTCCTCCAAAGCTGTATGGAAATCTTTCAGGGAACAAAAGCTACTGAGAGCAAACGCGAGCAGATTACTTAGCTGGGCACCTGGCAAGGGCGGGGCAATTCCGCCTCCAGCAAAGACATTGAGAATCACTGCAACAGGCCCCTCCCCCAGAAGATCAGCAAGAACATCCACCCAAGACCAAGTTTACCAGTAAATGAAAACTGTAAAACTCCAGCGCTAGGGGAATACAGCACATAGAATTCATGACGTTTTTCCCATGATTCTTAAGTCTTTCAAAATTAATTTTTTTAATTTACTTTATTTTTCCTTTTCTATTTTTTTAAAATTTTTTCTTCTTTCCTTTTTCAACCAACTTCTTATCTAACCAATTCCTTTTTTAAAATCTTTTTTAATTTTCATTTTTAGAGTCCTATTCTATTCCTTCATTGTATTTAACCTTATTTTTGAATATATATATATATATATATATATATATATATATATATATATAAGTTTTTCTTCTTTAAAATTTTGGGATAAACTTTCTTCTAACAAACCAAAATATACCCTTAGTCTACTATATGGCTTTGTTCTAGTCTCCCGCCTGATCTTTTTTTTTTCCTTTCTTCATGACCCCCGCCCCCGCCAGTTTCAGGTCTCTTCTGATTTCTTTAGTGTATATTTTTCTGGGGTCATTGTTACCCTTTTAGCATTTTGTTCTCTCATTCATCTATCCTCCTCTGGACAAAATGACACGATGGAAAAACTCACCTCAAAAAAAGGAACAAGAGGCAGTACCGACTACCAGGGACCTAATCAATACAGACATTAGTAAGATGTCAGAACTAGAGTTCAGAATGACAATTATAAAAATACCAGCTGGGCTTGAAAAAAGCATAGAAGTTACTATAGAATCCCTTTCTGGAGAAATAAAAGAACTAAAACCTAACCAAGTCAAAATCAAAAAGGCTATAATTGAGGTCCAATAAAAAATGGAGGCTCTAACTGCTAGGATAAATGAGGCAGAAGAGAGAATTCGTGATAGAGAAGAACAAATGATGGAGAATAAAGAAGCTGAGAAAAAGAGAGATAAACTACCACTGGATCATGAGGGGAGAATTCGAGAGATAAGTGATACCATAAAGCAAAACAACATTAGGATAATTGGTACCCCAGAAGAAGAAAAAAGAGAGAAGGGGGCAGAAGGTATACTTGAGCAAATTATAGCAGAGAACTTCCCTAATTTGGGGAAGGAAATGGGTATCAAAATCCAGGAGGCAGAGAGAAACCCCCTCAAACTCAATAAAAATAGATCAACAGCCCGAAACCTAATAGTAAAACTCACAAGTCTCAGAGACTAAGAAAATCCTGAAAGCAGCTTGGGACAAGAGGTCTGTAAACTACAATGATAGAAACGTTAGATTGGCAGCAGACCTATCCACAGAGACCTGGCAGGCCAGAAAGGACTGGCATGATATATTCAGAGCACTAAACGAGAAAAATATGCAGCCAAGAATACTATATCCAGCTAGGCTGTCATTGAAAATAGAAGGAGAGATAAAAAGCTTCCAGGACCAACAAAAACTAAAAGAATTTGCAAACACCAAATCAGCCCTACAAAAAATATTGAAAGGGGTCCTCTAAGCAAAGAAAGAGCCTAAAAGTAACATAGACCAGAAAGGAACAGAGACAATATACAATAACAATCACTTTACAGGCAATCCAGTGGCATTAAATTCATATCTTTCAATAGTTACCCTGAATGTAAATGGCCTAATGCCCCAATCAAAAGACACAGGCTATCAGATTGGATAATAAAACAATACCAATCGATATGCCGTCTGCAAGAGACTCATTTTAGACCCAAGGACGCTCCCAGATTGAAAGTGAGGGGGTGGAAAACCATTTACCATGCTAACGGACATCAAAAGAAAGCTGAGGTGGCAATCCTTATATCAGACAAATTAGATTTTAAACCAAAGACTAGAATAAGAGATGAGGAAGGACATTATATCATACTTAAAGGGTCTATGCAACAAGAAGGTCTAAAATTGTAAGTATCTATGCCCCTAACATGGGAGCAGCCAATTATAGAACCCAATTAATAACAAAATCAAAGAAACACATTGACAATAATATAATAATAATAGGGGACTTTAAAACCGCCTTCACTGAAATGGACAGATCATCTAAGCAAAAGATTAACAAGGAAGTAAAGGCTTTAAATGACACACTGGACCAGATGGACTTCACAGATATATTCAGAACACTCCATCCCAAAGCAACAGAATACACATTCTTCTCTAGTGCACATGGAACATTCTACAGAATAGATCACATCCTGGGTCACAAATCAGGTCTCAACCAGTACCAAAAGATTGGGATCATTCCCTGCGTATTTTCAGACTACAGTGCTTTGAAACTAGAACTCAATGATAAGAGGAAAGCTGGAAAGAACTCAAATACATGGAAGCTAAAGAGCATCCTACTAAAGAAAGAATGGGTCAACCAAGAAATTAAAGAAGAATTTTTAAAAAATCATGGAAACAAATGAAAATGAAAACACAACTGTTCAAAATCTTTGGGATGCAGCAAAGGCAATCCTAAGAGGAAAGTATATAGCAATACAAGCCTTTCTCAAGAAACAAGAAAGGTGGGGCGCCTGGGTGGCTCAGTCGATAAGCGTCTGCCTTCGGCTCAGGTCATGATTCCAGGGTCCTGGGATCGAGCCCCGCATCGGGCTCCCTGCTCGGCCAGGAGCCTGCTTCTCCCTCTCCCACTCCTCCTGCTTGTGTTCCCTCTCTCGCTGTGTCTCTCCCTGTCAAATAAATAAAATCTTTAAAAAAAAAAAAAAAAAAGAAACAAGAAAGTTCTCAAATATACAACCTAAACTTACACCTAAAGGAGCTGAAGAAAGAACAGCAAATAAAGCCTAAACCCAGCAGAAGAAGAGAAATAATAAAGACCAAAGCAGAAATCAATGAAATAGAAACCAAAAGAACAATAGAGCAGATCAACGAAACTAGGAGCTGATTCTTTGAAAGAATTAATAAGATTGATAAATCCCTGGCCAGACTTACCAAAAATAAAAGAGAAAGGACCCAAATAAATAAAATTATGAATGAAAGAGGAGAGATCACAACAAACACCAAAGAAATACAAACAATTAAAAGAAAATATTATGAGCAACCATATGCCAGCAAATTATAGACAATCTGGTAGAAATGGATGCTCTCTTAGAGATGTATAAACTACTAACACTGAACCAGGAAGAAATAGAAAACCTGAACAGACCCATAACCACTAAGGAAATTGAAGCAGTAATCAAAAATCTTCCAACAAACAGGAGCCCATGGCCAGATGGCTTCCCAGGGGAATTCTACCAAACATTTAAAGAAGAATTAATACCTATTCTTCTGAAGCTATTTCAAAGAATAGAAATGGAAGGAAAACTTCCAAACTCATTTTATGAGGCCAGCATTACCTTGATCACAAAACCAGACAAAGACGTCATCAAAAAGGAGAATTACAGACCAATATCCCTGAGAACATGGATGCAAAAATTCTCACCAAAATACTAGCCAATAGGATCCAACAGTACATTAAAAGGATTATTCACCATGACTAAGTGGGATTTATTCCTGGGTTGCTCGTTGGATCAACATCCACAAATCAATGTGATTGATACAATACATTAACTAAAGAAAAAACAAGAAACATATGATCCTCTCAATAGATGCAGAAAAAGCATTTGACAAAGTACAGCATCTTTTCTTGATTAAAACTCTTCATAGTGTAGGGATAGAGGGTAGATACCTCAATATCATAAAAGCCATCTATGAAAAACCACAGAGAATATCATTCTCAATGGGTAAAAACTGAGAGCTTTTCCCCTAAGTTTAGGAACACAGCAGGGATGTCCACTATCACCACTGCTATTCAACATAGTACTAGAAATCCTAGCCTCAGCAATCAGGCAACAGAAAGAAATAAAAGGCATCCAAATCAGCAAAGAAGAAGTCAAACTCTCACTCTTTGCAGATGATATGATACTTTATGTGGAAAACCCAAAAGACTCCACCCCAAAACTGCTAGAATCATAGAGGAATTCAGTAAAGTGGCAGGATATAAAATCAATGCACAGAAGTCAGTGGCATTCCTATACACCAACAACAAGACAGAAGAAAGAGAAATTAAGGAGTCAATCCCATTTACAACTGTACCCAAAACCATAAGATACCTAGGAATAAATCTAGCCAAAAAGGCAAAGAATCTCTACTCAGAAAACTATACAGTACTCATGAAAGAAACTGAGGAAGACACAAAGAAATGGAAAAACATTCCATGCTCATGGATTGGAAGAACAAATATTGTGAAAATGTCTATGCTACCTAGAACAATCTACACATTTAATGCAATCCCTATCAAAATGCCATCAACTTTTTTCAAAGAAATGGAACAAATAATCCTAAAATTTGTATGGAACCGGAAAAGACCCCAAATAGCCAAAGGAACGTTAAAAAAGAAAACCAAAGCTGGTGGCATCACAATCCCAGATTTCAAGCTCTACTACAAAGCTGTAATCATCAAGACAGTACAGTACTGGCACAAAAACAGACACATAGATCAATGGAACAGAATATAAAAACCAGAAATGGACCCTCAACTCTATGGTCAACTAATCTTCAACAAAGCAGGAAAGAATGTCCAATGGAAAAAAGACAGTCTCTTCAAAAAATGGTGCTGGGAAAATTGGACAGCAACAAGCAGAAGAATGAAACTGGACCATTTCCTTACACCACACACAAAAGTATACCCAAAATGGATGAAAGACCTCAATGTGAGATAGGAATCCATCAAAATCCTTGAGGAGAACACAGGCAGCAACCTCTTCGACCTCAGCCGCAGCAACTTCTTCCTAGAAACATCGCCAAAGGCAAGGGAAGCAAGGGCAAAAATGAACTATTGGGACTTCATCAAGATAAAAAGCTTTTGCACAGCAAAGGAAACAGTCAACAAAACCAAAAGATAACTGACAGAATGGGAGAAGATATTTGCAAATGACATATCAGATAAAGGGCTAATATCCAAAATCTATAAAGAACTTATCAAACTCAATACCCAAAGAACAAATAATCCAATCAAGAAATGGGAAAAAGACATGAACAGACATTTTTGCAAAGAAGACATCCAAATGGCCAACAGACACATGAAAAAGTGCTCAACATCGCTCGGCATCAGGGAAATCCAAATCAAAACCTCAATGAGATACCACCTCACATCAGTCAGAATGGCTAAAATTAACAAGTCAGGAAACGACAGATGTTGGCGGGGTTGCGGAGAAAGGGGAACCCTCCTACACTGTTGGTGGGAATGCAAGCTGTTGCAGTCACTCTGGAAAACAGTATGGAGGTTCCTCAAAAAGTTGAAAACAGAGCTACCCTACAACCCAGCAATTGCACTACTGGGTATTTACCCCAAAGATACAAATGTAGTGATGCGAAAGGGCACGTGCACCCTAATGTTTATAGCGGCAATTTCCACAATAGCCATACTATGGAAAGAGCCTAGATGTCCATGAACAGATGAATGGATAAGGAAGAAGTGGTATATATACACAATGGAATATTATGCAGACATCAAAAAAAAAAATGAAATCTTGCCATTTGCAATGACGTAGATGGAACTAGAGGGTATTATGCTAAGCGAAATAAGTCAATCAGAGAAAGACAAGTATCATATGATCTCACTGATATGAGGAATTCTTAATCTCAGGAAATAAACTGAGGGTTGCTGGAGTGGTGGGGGGGTGGGGGTGATGGGGTGGCTGAGTGATAGACATTGGGGAGGGTATGTGCTATGGTTAGAGCTAATGAAGGGGGTAATCGGAGGGGGAGACAAACCATGAGAGACTATGGACTCTGAGAAACAAACTGAGGGTTTTAGAGGGGACAGGGGTGGGGGGATGGGTTAGCCCGGTGATGGGTATTAAGGACTGCACATATTGCATGGAGCACTGGGTGCTATACGCAAACAATGTATCATGGAACACTACATAAAAAAATAATTAATTTTTAAAAAATAAATTTAGGGCAAAACCCATGTGATACAAATTTCCCCATATCCTCTCAGTGACTGAACTTCTTGGTTATTCTACAAGTTCTCTCAAAAGTTAAATTAATCCTGTGACTAAAGGACCATTTAAAGGCCTAATCCAGTAATACGAATACCCTCCCAATTTAGATTATTTTGGATGTTACAATTGTGACTAGGAGTCTATTTGGTTTTTTTTTTGTTTTTTTTTTTAAAGATTTTATTTATTTGACAGAGAGAGAGATAGCGAGAGCAGGAACACAAGCAGGGGGAGTGGGAGAGGGAGAAGCAGGCTTCCCGCCGAGCAGGGAGCCCAATGCGGGGCTCGATCCCAGGACCCTGGGATCATGACCTGAGCCGAAGGCAGACGCTTAACGACTGAGCCACCCAGGCGCCCCTAGGAGTCTATTTGTTGAGGTAAAAAAAATTAAAAACACAATAGAAGATAGATCAAAACTGGTAGTTAAGAATATATACTCTTTTAGATATTTAGATTAGATATGTGAGCTAGAAAGTCTGAAATGGGACTTCATTAAAAATCAAAATTCAATCCCTAGTACCAAGGTTGTGTTAATGAAATACTAATTCCATTAAAGAAATTAGAGTTTCTTGGAGAAATAACTGATTTCTGGACTAGAGCCGGATACATAAAACATGAACCTAAGACATGTGTTGGCAAATATGGAAGTTGCCAGAACCAAGCAGAAAGGGCTGCAACTGATTCAAGATGGCATAATTTTAGCATCAAAAGGAATCATGACTACAATTGATCAAACACATCAAATATTTAAAAATTCGTATATTCACAATGATACTAACAAAAGTTAGAACCAACTCATTATAATTCAAGTTAGTTACAACCAACTTACTATCCTGAAAGTTGGTAAATAAAGGGAATATACCATAATAATAATAATCTGGATAATGAGAGAGAGTTCTTACTCATTAAACATTCCATATAAATTATAAAAAGTAATATAATTAGAAGAATGCTGTTCTGTAACTCTAATGAAATAATAGATCTAGGTAATAATCATCAGTGAATTTTATTAGATTAAATATTGATGGTGAATTTATAATGCAGAAATAAGTGTATCAACCTCAGAAACTACTGATAAATTTTAGTATCACCAAAAGTGGGCTTTTTGATAGGATGCAATATCAAAAAATCTGAACTTGAATATGACCAGTCTTCTGGATATAACTACAAGTTTATAGGTAATTGGTGAGAGCAGAATAAGTTCCATGATGCCATGAGAAATTACTCAGTCAAATCCAAAATGTGGAACATTCTATAAGACAAATGAATCACTTTGCTAAGTCAATGGCATTTACAAAAAAGAGATGGATACAGTCCACTACAGAATAAAAAAGAAATCACAAATTAGTGTAATGTGTGAACATTCGATTGGCTCCTGATTTGAACAAGCTAATTCTACAAAGTTACTTTAGAGTTAAACAAGGAAACTTGAATAGGAACTAGGATATTAGACATTAAAGATTTTATTAGTGTAATAATCATGTTAAATGGATTACTCCTTATTATGGTTGAACTGTGCCCCTCCCAAAATGATAAGTTGGAGTTCTAATCTCCAATCAATATCTCAGACTGTGATTTTATTTGGAGAGAGTCTTCACAAAGGTAACCAAGTTAAAATGAAGTCATTAAGGTGGGCCCTGATCCAATAAGAATGATGTCATAAAGGGGAAAACTGGAACACAGAGACTGACACACATAGAGAGAAGATGATGTAAAAAGACACAGGGAGAAGATGGACATCTACAAGCCAGGAGGGAGGCCTGGAACAGTCCCTTCCCTGGTGCCTTCAGAAGGAACATAGCCTGGTAACATCTTGATTTCAGACTTCCAGCCTCCAGAGCTGTGAGAAAATAAGTTTCTATTGTTTAAGTCTCCAGTTTTTTGTATTTTTGTTATGGCAGCCCTACTAAATTAATATAACATTTAAATTTCCTTATTAGTTGGAAATACATTATGAAGTATTTACACATGAAATGATGTGATATATGAGATTTTCATTAAAAACCTGGCAAACGTGGGGGCACCCGGGTGGCTCAGTCGGTTAAGCATCCAACTCTTGATTTAGGCTCAGGTCATGATGCCAGGGTCCTGAGATGGAGCCCTGAGTTGGGCTCTGCACTCAGCAGGGAATTGGCTTGGGATTCTCTCCTCCTCTCCCTCAGCCTCCACTATTCTCTCTCTCTCTCTAAAATAACTGAACCTTTAAAAAAAAATCTGACAAATGTGTGCTGAGAAGAAATGAAATGAGAGTAGAAAACTCCTCTTAATTATTGAAACTGAGTTATGGGTACATAGGGTTAATTATATTATTTTGTATTTTATTTTATTATTTTTTTTGATCTACAGTTTTATTTCTTTCAAAAAAAGATTGAATTCAAATACAAAAAGACAGTTAATGTGTTCATTTTGGTTAGTAGGAGTTTGTATATTTCTTTTTTTAATGTTATATTAATCACCATACATTACATCATTAGTTTTTGATGTAGTGTTCCATGATTCATTGTTTGCGTATAACACCCAGTGCTCCATGCAGTACGTGCCCTCTTTAATACCCATCACCAGGCTAACCCATCCCCACACCCCCCTCCCCTCTAGAACCCTCAGTTTCTCAGAGTCCATAGTCTCTCATGGTTCCTTTCTCCCTCCGATTCCCCCCCTTCATTTTTCCCTTCCTGCTATCTTCTTCTTCTTCTTTTTTTTTTTTTTAACATATAATGTATTATTTGTTTCAGAGGTACAGGTCTGTGATTCAACAGTCTTAATACAATTCACAGCGCTCACCATAGCATATACCCTCCCCAATGTCTATCATAGGGTTAATTATATTATATTGCTTTATTTGGTGTGATTTAAAAGGCCCATAAGAAAGACTTAAAAAGGGAAAAAAAGGAAAGGAAAGAAGAGAAAAGAGAAGAGAAGAGAAGAGAAGAGAAGAGAAGAGAAGAGAAGAGAAGAGAAGAGAAGAGAAGAGAAGAGAGGAAAATCAGTGCTTAGGACATGAATACATAGCTGAAATTAAGGCTGCCTTCCCAAATTCCATTGGATTCATGTATATAGAATCAAAGCATGAAACCAAAGAATCTAGCCAGAAAAATGCCATTCATTAAGTTCTATGAGGACAATTTATATATCAAATCCATTCCTTTTATAATATTGATAAGCTGACTCTAGCAACTCACATTCTGAAAAAGGTTTTACAAATATTATGAAAAAATTTAGATATTTTATGAATCCATCACAAAATATTAAATATGAAAGACATTTTTATTAAAAGATATTTTATGAAGAACGTTCCTAGGTGCTTCAGAGAAATTAAAAACATTTTTAAAATATAGAGAGTTCAAGCTTCAAAGCAATACTGAACTATCTGACAATTCTCCACTGTGGTTATGGGCTACACTGAAAAGAGGTAGACCATTCCCTCTTTTTTATATATGAATTATAAAGCTGTTTTAAAGTTTTATTGATAATCAGTATAGTGGATAGGTGATTTCCATGTTCAGAATTAGTTTCAGGAACAACCAAAGGGTCAAAGAGAAAAAAATGCCTTAGATACCATTTTTTAAAATCCACATTTAAGTAACTTAGTAAAAACAGTCTTATATAAGGAATATGATTAACAAAATTAATTGATTCATCATTTTCCCACTACACTACTCTCTACTATCTCAAACCCATCCCAGGTTCTTAGCCTTTTTTTTTTTTTTTTCCCTCTCTGGCTGCCAATACCAATACATGTTCTCTGGAATATGTCTGAGTAGTACTGACATTGAATGCCCTATTTACCACCTTCTTTTGCATTACTTACCTGTGACTCTCTTTTAGAATGTGGTTAGCCTGTGTCCAGTGTGTGAATACTTAGTTCTAGATTTGTTTCGAAATAAGGGTTCCCATGCTTTATAGGGCCTGGTGCTAAGAAGAGATGCATAAAACGTGTAAGCCTAAGATGTTCTTAATAATGTAGTATACATGACAACTTTATGATGCTCTTTAATGTTTATTCTATAATAAA
Source organism: Phoca vitulina (assembly GCF_004348235.1). Lineage (NCBI taxonomy): Eukaryota > Metazoa > Chordata > Mammalia > Carnivora > Phocidae > Phoca > Phoca vitulina. The sequence continues at coordinate 21,941,605 of NW_022589710.1, forward strand.
ACCAATATATCTGAGGTTAAGGGAGGCTTAACTCATTCTAAAAAAAAATCTGAACCAACTCTTTCAAGATTTTGGTGCTTTAACTGGTTTAGTGATTTCATTTTCTCACTATTTCATTCTGAAAATTGTCTTTTTAGTAGATAGTCCCAAAATTATTCTTTGGACATGGAAATCAGTTTTTGAGTACTAGATTATGAAATAAGAAACTGCTGCACTCACTGGTTCTGATAATATTCATAACAGATGGGGAAAATACATATATATGTATCTCCAATGCCCATCTTCTCTATCCTCCCTCATATTATATCATATCATACTATAATCTGAGAAGAAGAATGTGAGGATGGCATCTGTCTTATTCATGCTACATCTCCACACCTAAAAAAGTGCCTATTTTATCAACAAGCACTCAATAACTATTTGTTGAATGATTAAATAATCTTCAAGTGAATAATCTAGGTTATTATAATCCATTCTAGTAAAAAAAATGCTAGGGATTTTTTATGCCATTATTTGCAAAGTGCAGACTAATCTGCCCTTATTTCAATTAAACTCCAAATTTCAACTTATAGTACAGTTTTTTGTGACATTAATTCAAAATCATTGTTGGAATATAATTGGAACTGGAATGCAGAGTCATTTATTTACAGAATAATTCCCAACCTCTAGAAAGGCCTTCATTTACTCTGTATATAGTCTTGTTTACTACTTTTTCTTTACTCATGTATTCACTGAATGAATATTAAGCAGAAATGATACACAAAGCACATTCTTCTCAGTGGAGTGGTAGAAAATTATTACTACAACAAAGGTTACATTATCTTTGAACAAATAGCTTATAGGAAAAGTAAGACATGCACATAAATAACTAATAAAATGTAGAAGGTTTTAGTGATGAGAAAGTACAGATAAAGAACCAGAGCAGTTCAATAGATTACTGTTGGCTGGAATGGTCAGCATATTCTTTGTGGGGAAAGTAGCATTCAGTTTGAAGTGCTTGGACAAATGGAGTTTCGATGTTACAGACTACATTCAAGTAGACTGACCACAATGACCAAAGGCATAGAACTGGGGCTGATGCATAAGATAAACAATAAAAGAAATATGGAAAATAGAACTGATGAAGGACATAGCACACAGCCAACTCTCTCCTCAAAAATCTATTTTTCCCTTGGCCACTCTTCTAGAAACTGTATCTCCCGACGTGCAGCTAGATGTGGCCATGTGACCAATTTCTTGTCATGGCACAAATGTTGTGTGCAAATCCCTTTTAGTTGCTTTAATCTTGCCCTAAATTTTGTTTCTCTCAATTTCTCTTTCTCATGGGCTGGAAGTTTCTGGCATTTGAACAGGCTTCAAGAACACATGAGAGAAAACTGCTCTAAAATATGGAGCCATGGGAAGAATGGAACCAAGATCCCTAGATGATTTCCTGGAGCAGAGCCAGGCTAGACCTCTAACATCCAGACTTTATGTTGTGGTCTTTGATGCCAGGCTATTCAGACCTTCTTTCTGTTTTTAGAGTCTGTAGTAAGGAAAGGAAGAAGCAATAACAAAGAGGTTAATTATTAACAAAGCAGTTAATGCATCTACCATGTGCCATCACATGTGCTTCCAAGTATTCCATTATAATTTGGTAAACATTTGTTGGCAGTTGTGCATTTAATGAAGTGAAGTAAAGATAGATTACAAGATCAAATCAGTTAATATCACAAAGAAGAATGTAAAAGAGGGAAGAGAGTGCGAAACTAGAGAATTCAGAACTGTGGTTACAACAGATGATTATCTAGCTCTGATTTTAGACTAGGAGATAACAGGCACTGGGCTACTTTCAAATTAGGTAACACAGAATACAAAAAAGGACTTAAAAGAGGGAATTATTAATATAATTCATGAAAAAAAATTCAATAGTGAGTTAAAAAATCAGAAGAGGAACTAGCAAGAAAGTAGCACTGAAAAGTCAGTTTAGAAACCCTTTGCATAGAAATAAGTTGAGAAAATAAGCTCACTATAAAACCAAATGTAAAGAGCACATAAGCCAGGCCAGATCTGAATAAGGAAGAGGACAGGATTTCACTTATCCATGTCTGATCCTAAATAAAAAGGAGTTGATAAACCTCTCACTTTAAGTTCCTTTCAAGTAGCTATAACATGTTAGCTATAGATTATCAGACAGCAGAGGAAAGGTGCTGAATAGTGATTTCAACTTTTCCCTAGTGATAAAGGTAATGCATTATTCTCTCAGTGTTCTTTATACCTAAAGGATTCTTTCCAGATAATACTCACATGGGTCTTATCTTCATTGTCAGAACTGCCTACATAATTCATACAAAAACTTTGTGGCTGCCAAGATTACGTCGGTGACCGATGAAATTAAATTTTACCTTAAAGTTTACTTCCTAGGTTGCTCTTTACTCCATCCCAACACAGAATCAGAACTGAAGCAGTGATTGAAACAGTGATTGTAAATCTAATGTTGTCCAATTCATCCTCATGCCTGAATCCTTCTTCACCTCTCTTGATAAGTCTTGCCTCTGTCTAAACATCACCAGGTACTTCCTGACATCAGTGAAAGAGAATCCTAGATTGAATGGCTCTATTTGTTAGGAAGTCTTTCTGATAGAGTAGTGTAATCATTTCAATCCTTTATAGAAGGTCCCCAATATAAAGATCATTCTTTTTCAACATGACGACAATTCAAATATTCAAAGACAGTTATGTCTCCGACAAGTCTCCTTTTCAGACTAAACATGTCCATCCTTAAGCCACCTCTTGTACAGGTGTTTGCCCGACTTTCACCATTGATAATTGATCACTCATTTTGGAGGACGGATCTGTATGCCCATACTCTGCAGACCTCTAGAAGGGGCTACAAAATTAAAAGAGAGTTTGATCAGTCCAGAATAGTTAGGAACCATTATTGTATCTATTATGATGAAAGTATTATGCTAAAACCAGTTCAATATTTTACTACCCTTAAAACTTACTAGGGGCCCTTCCTGTATAACAACAAATAACAACGTAAGAAAGTTACTCATTTTAAATTATCAGGTCTTTTAAAAATATGCTGCTGTTTGTATGTGTGAAATTAAATTTTTAGCTAAGGAAAACACTTTATATTAATTCTTATTCAATTTCACCGTGGTTGACTCATTCCAGTGACTCCAAAGTATTGAGAAAATAGGTGCATCCCAATCTTGTACCCAGATTATTCATTATTGCTTTATCTGCAGATTTTACCATGATGCTAGCAATCTCCCTTTCAAAATAACAAACGAAAATTTTTTAAACAACAAAATTTAAAATAAAACCCAGTAGAGTGGTACCAAAGACCTCCCTCTGGGATGATGTACATTCATTCATACGATCTCATGTACAGCCATTCAAGCTACTTATGAAATTAACCTAATGTATTTTGTCATCCACATATTATTTCTCCATATTAGTCATTTTTTTAAAAAAAAATCATTTTGCTATATAATGTGCTTAAATAGAAATGTACCACAGAGAAGAGAATGCTAGAAGAGGCTTTGTGGGACAGGGTGGGTTGAGTGTGGATATATCCAATAAAACCCCTAGAATACTTTCTCTAGAACTAAGGAGAACAAGTTAAAGATATCACTTTGGGGATTATAAACATAGTGGTGATCTATTAGAGTAGATCAGATCATTCAAGGGAAGCAGTGTTTTGCACAGAAGAGGGAGGTTTGGGGAGTCCCTGTATTTCAAAAGTGGGGAGGCAACGAAATATGGAAGAGAGACATGGTGAAAAAGAAGAGGCAGAGTTCTCCTTGTCTAACTTGTTGCTCTAAATAAGACTCAAAACAAGCCCCCTTTGGGGACACCTGGGTGGCTCAGGCAGTTAAGTGTCTGCCTTCGGCTCAGGTCATGATCCTGGAGTCCTGGGATCGAGTCCTGCATCGGGCTCCCTGCTCCACGGGGAGCCTGCTTCTCCCTCTGCCTGCCGTTCCCCCTGCTTGTGCGCGGTCTCTCTCTCTCTCTCTAATAAATAAATAAAATCTTTAAGAAAAAAAAAGAAGCCCTTTTTGTCAAGAATTTTATAAACTTCATCTTATTTTGTTCTTCAGAAGCCTTTCTGATATTAGCTTGAGTGTTCTGTGCAATTTTATTTATTTTCTACCTCACTGTCTCTTTTAAAAATCTGACATAATCAGCACCACCTCAAATAATTTCGTTTCCTTTAGTTACTCCTCCTCCCCCTTTTCTTTTTGGAACTGAAGACTGATGTCATCCAAGTGATGTAAGGACAAACGGGAAGCCCTCCAATGACACTGTTATTGCAATAAAATCCAAACTCCTTGTGGTTGTCCGTAAGTCCTTACATTATCTGGCTCCTGCCTTTCTGACCTCATCACATTTTACCTTCCATCAAATATGCCTTCCTTCTGTCCCTGCCATGCTCCAACATATTCCTGCCTGAGGGATGCTGCACTTGTCATTCATCCAGTCTGGAATGTGAGTGCCTTGTTCCTATAGTTTGGATCTCAGCTCAGATGTTACTTTTTTGGCACAAACAATCTTAGCTAAAGCTGACTCCCCATACAAGTTGTCACTCTCTACTCCATTGCCCCATCTTAATATCTTTATAGCAGATATCACCATCATCTTACAGTTTTCTTATTTTTATTGGTTTGATTTGTGTCTACCAATCCACCTACACATGTTAACTCCATGAAATCAAGGACTCTGTTTTATTAGTTAGTATATTTCCAGACCTTGTACTGAACAGGCAGAAAGTCATCTGTAAACAAATCACACTAAAATGCGTTAAAACAAATGAAGCCAACTTATAACTGTGGCCCAATGGAAACCTCATTACTGGTGAAAAAGAAGCTGAATTTTGAAAGGCTGTACCATAAAGAGAGTATCAAACATGTCTACAGAAAAATATAACAATTTACAATACAGAGATCATCTATTAAATATTTAAATATTTTAAAAATTTATTTGATGTGCAAATAGTTAACATGTAGGAGAGTTTTGGTTTTGTTTTCATTTGCCCTTTCTTGACTGTTTCAATCTTTGTACAACTAATCATGACATAGACTTTGCTGAAAATAAAAATGTTTCCACCAATTTTTTTTAATTTATAACTGTTGGATATTGCACACAGGGAAGAGAGAGGGCAATGGAAAGAAATGCAGACTATACATAGGCACATAGACACACTTTTAAATGAGAAATATCAGTGCAAGAGAGGAAACAGCCAGTTCAAGCAGGAAGACTATCTTCCTTGTACTGAGTATGCAGGAAAAGCATGAAGATCAGGAAACAGAAACAATGACCAAGTCTACAACTAAACAAGTTATGGCTGCACATAATTACATTTACTTCTCAATGAAACAGGTTTTTTTTTGTTTGTTTGTTTGTTTGTTTGTTTTTTATGATGAATACCTGCAAGCCTACAGACCCCAAACTGTTCTAGTCATCTTGAATACATGAGGACAATAACCCACAAACAATAAAACTTGGGCTTAGTAAAATCCTGGCCAAGGACAGAGTTGGTATGCATTACTGTTTCATGGGACACCATGGGAACTACTAAAAACTGCCCAGTGAACACAGCGTATCAACTGATTTAATATTTTCTTTTTAAGTTCAGGTAACATACTTAGACACATAAAAGTATTAAAGTGTAAAATATTTACTGTTTATATCTGACTTTGACCTCCAACAATGAATCAAAATGGAATTATGTGTCAGATTGGGAAAAAAAGCAGATTTGTAGATTTTCTTGTAAATTTTTTCTCCTGATTTTTTACATTAGAAACATCACTAAAAATGTTGGTATAATAGTAATTCACTGGATATAAACATTTAATAAGATCTCAATCCAGCTATCGTTCAAAATTGCTCATAAAGATTCAAAGAGATCCCAAAATTAGAGGACTACAAAATCATAAATCAAATTACCCACTTTACTTACTGAAATGGTATCAACCTTTCAAGTGCCAAAGATTTGAATGACTTATGAAGAGATGCCTTGTTCTATCGACATCGTAAATCTATCATAGTGTATGCCAAGGTCCATAGTTAACAGTACTTCAACTGTGAAATGCTAATTCAAATCCACAGTTCAATGATTTTCTCGAGATGACAGCATAATGTTGAAATTATTGATGTCAGTCTCTTTCACAGCAGATTCCCTGTACAGCCACTCAAAATCTATGGCTTTCTCTCAGTGTGAGAGTGTCCCCCACCTTTGTTTTTTTTTTTATTATTATGTTATGTTAATCACCATACATTACATCATTAGTTTTTGATGTAGTGTTCCATGATTCATTGTTTGCGTATAACACCCAGTGCTCCATGCAGAACGTGCCCTCTTTAATACCCATCACCAGGCTAACCCATCCCCCCCACACCCCTCCCCTCTAGAACCCTCAGTTTGTTTCTCAGAGTCCATAGTCTCTCATGGTTCGTCTGTCCCCCATCTTTGAGTTGGATGAAAGAATGGAGAGAAAATATGGTCCATGTTATCATACTGACTTAACATACCTTCTTTTCTAAAGCTCAACACAATTCAGAGCTGACCTTTGAAACGCTGCTTTGTTTCTATACAATGGCATAAAAAATTTGACTAAATGTCATCACAAAGAAAATTTTAAATACTATGTATTCCAAAACTTAATTGTTACATAATTTATGTCATGTACATTTCGGTTAGAACTGTATTTTCTTGTCCTGTTGTATACATTCATTCAATGTTTGTAGTATACATATTTCTTTCAAACAAACCTAATACACTGCAAGAATTGTACAAAAACAGTGTATCTTAAATAGCTGTGTTACTGAAGTAAAACCTGTGATGAGATAATGTGCTAGCTAATTGAAGTAGGAAATTCAACAAATTATATAAGAGAACTAGTGTCCCAAATTCTTCAGATATTTTTTGAGAACTTTCTATATGCCCAATACAGCAGTGAACAAAACAGTAATAGTATAGTTTGTGTCCTAACGGAGCTTATAAGGAAGGAAATATTCTAAAACAACTATTATAATAACCTCATGGGATAATTTAATATTTTTGTTCTATGGCTCCTTATATAAAAAATGTTGAATTATTAAGTTCTTTCCTTCTTAGTATTTTTAGTGATCCCTTTTCTACCCACAAAGAGAAATAGAGTGATAATTTGGGGGTCTAAAAAGAACTAATGGGTAAATCAGCATTTCATCAGTAATAGAGAGTAGAATCAATCAATGTAAACATTTCCTAGCATGTACGCTCTAATACATATTGTCCCTAAGGCTAATCACCATACATAAGTGATAGCTGCAGAATGTTTTCAATTCAAAGACTGAAAAGTACATTAAAAGTTAGCATTTCCTATGTCCTCAGTGATGAATTAATTGACCTTTGTTTCTAATGTTGTAAAAATTAATATTATATGGTTTTCCAAATTAAGACAGAAACTCATAAATCAATTCAACATACATTTATTATGTATTTCCCTCTTTAAGTACCCAGATGCTCTTGGGATATATTGAGATAATGTGTAATATCTGAAATACAGCAAATGTTCAACAAATCTTCTTGGTTTTATAGAAATAGCCTATTTGGCTAAACCACCATGTAGAATGTAGTGACACTAAAGTAGGGAGGTGTACCTCCGAAACTAATAACAAAGCAACCAACGTCAAACTTAATAAGGAGTTCTGACTTTAGCCAGGGCACCTTAATAGACTTTTATGAAGTTTTCACTTTGTTTTGTTTTTCAAAAACAAAGTGGAAGGGCACTTATTATTGCTAGCTGCAGGGTAAGAAAAAACTCCACCTGACACATTTTTCCCCCTTTTAACAACATGCCTCTTCCTTCAAAGTCTAAAAGAGAGATGGGGAATGTCCCCAAGTTCCTGAGGAAGGTGATATGTACAAGCCAGCCTTCACTTGTGAGGTTCTAGTAGGTTTAGAAAGCAAGCACAATTAGATCAAAAAGTCTTTCCAAGCTAAAATTAACTTCTGGAATTCTGTTTTTATTCTGAGTTTTCCAGGATGAATGGAGAAGGAGGAACCTATGGATGCCTCTGATCTTTGTTTTACAAAGAGAACAGTGGAAACTCATGAGATGTTCCCAAAAAATCACAAACCTATTAACATCAGTACTGGGTCTTAAACAATACCTTGTAATTCTATCATCAGTATCTTCCATTTTACCCCCTGCCTTGCAGCATATTTTATACAGTTGGTACTTAATTTCTACCTACATAAGGTAAATTCTCCCTTAGGACTGAATGACCACCTATGAATAACAGTCCCAATGAAGGGTTCTTAGTCTCCTTCTCCCTATTTCATCTCTCCTCTCCATTTATTTCTCTGCAACTCTCAGACAAACCTTTTATCAGGCCAAGCTCGGGATTACAAGGACTCAAAACAGTGTGAAAAATTTTCCCCAAGTTCCTTTCTTCTCACCTCTTTAGTTATGCTGATGGCCCAAGAAACCAGTGGCCTCATTCCCTCTCCTGTGATGAAATGCTCTAGATAACCTAAGTATGGTGATCTCTGAGATACAGACTGACTATACTTTCTCTCTTCATATATGCAAAGTTCTGCCCTTGTAAATGTGCTCATTTTGTATTTACTTCTAGATGTTTCTTGAATGAACAGGTTAGTTGAAGAACAGGGAGTACAAAACATGGTTCTGCCAGTCATAGTTAGAAAGTAATGATGAAGAGCTTAGGCAGAAAAGGAATTTAGGATTTAGGGTGGCTCACAGACTTGCATAGAAAATTAAAGAATTAGACCTGGATGAGGGGGCTCAGTAGTTGATTTTACAGAAAGGTGATGCCACAGGAATGGCTATTTAGGAGGTCTCCACCAGCATCATCTCAGTAATTTCCAGCAGTGCTGCTGGATTCTCCAGTTGGTTACCACTATCAGGGATCACCTGTGAACAGCCTGCACACATCAAGATATAAAATTCACATTGGATGGGCAAGGGTGCCTTCACATGAGGGCCCTTCATTAGACAGAAAGCAGGGAAATGAAATATCTGCTGTCTTCGTCTGCACCGAGGTCAGCGGGGCATGGCTTCCTGACTCTCTTGGAATCCACACAGACATACCAGAAATAGAATGGATATTCAGTAATTAGGTGCCAGATATCAACAAATACTTAAGATAGACAGGAGAGACTCCCGTTTTGGGGGGTTAATTTCATGTCTTAAAATAGCATGCTTCAGCACAATGAAGAGATAAATAAGCCATCGCAGGCAAGTCTGGAAATAGGAGTCATCGAGTACCACATATTTTTTTAGGAGAAAAGTGCACCAAGTTTGAAGGACAGTGTATGCAGCTGATTCAGAGTACAGACTGCATAGGCGTAAATACTGTTTCTGCCACTGACTAGCTCTGTGACCCTGGGCAAATTCACTAAGTTTTCTGAACTTCAGTCTTCTCATCTGAAAATAGTACAGAATAAATAACAGCATGCTCATTTGAAGGTGTGAACCTCTAAATATATTTTGTTATCACAACCAATTACTAAGTGGAGGACTGCATGATTTCCACTGTTAGGAACTTAAAGAGAATTCTCTGAAATGCAGATAGAGACCCCTTATTGCTAGAGTCAATGGAAAAGAAGCATAGTTCAATCATCAACCTCAATTCAAAAGACTCAGGACATTTTCCTATGCACTGAATGCATTTATGCATAGTTTACTGGAAATGAGACTTGTCCTGTAGAGGATACTTATATCTGTAGCAGGCCTCCATTCACATATTCACTAATTCTTAATAATACGTGTACTGGAACCCTATCCTCCCTCTGCATTACACTTTACCAAGTAAAACCATTAGTGCATCAATGATCGTTTTTCACAAGGAGTGTTGTACACAGACCTGTAGCGGACAACTGTCTTGGTTGCCTCCTCAATATCTAACCCCCATTTCTCTCACCAACAACCCCCAACTTTCCATTGGCAAATCCCCTTGACCTTATCCCCAGTCTTTTGAGTCACAGGTTCAGGAAGCCACGCTGCTTAAATCAGGTAGCAAATTCTATACTCTGACCTGCAAACTTTGGTTCAGGAATGATTATTAAGCCAATGAACCATAAAGGAGGCATCTGCTGAGGCTCCCAGGAGAGAAATGTCCCTCTTTTTTTTATGGAAGACTTCTCTTCTCTGGACTTCATAGTGTGAAGTTATGAAGTCTGACCCCTCTGTGCCACCATGTGGGAAGCTGACCTGGGTATTATGCCTACATACAGGGTGTGCGCAGCTAGCGAATTGCAAAAGCCAAAGTCTGGATGACACTGAGAATATCTAAATCAAATTGTGCACCAATGTCAGTGAAATCACTTATTTTGTAGGTACATAAGTCAAATTATTTTTATTGTTTAAGCCAATTTGCATTGTTGCATTGCATTCCACATGCAACCAAAATGTTCCTAAATCAAGAGCAAACTAGACAATTATTAGGAAACATATTCTTACATAGAAGAACAAAAATTGAACATTTTATTTACTAAAATAATTGCCTTGGGACGCCTGGGTGGCTCAGTCGTTAAGCGTCTGCCTTCGGCTCAGGTCATGATCCCAGGGTCCTGGGATCGAGTCCCACATCGGGCTCCCTCCTCGGGGGGAAGCCTGCTTCTCCCTCTCCCACTCCAGCTGCTTCTGTTCCTGCTCTCACTATCTCTGTCTCTGTCAAATAAATAAATAAAATCTTTAAAAAAAAAATCTTAAAAAAAAATAAATAAAAAAGTAAAATAATTGCCTAATGCAATGCATTCATCAGAGAAACAATCAGAAGCTGAATCAGAGGAATCGCAGATTGAGACTCAGAGTAGTTGTGATATTAACAAATAGTTTACAAACATCAACAAATGTTTTCACATATGACTATCCTCCTTTTAGACTGAAAATGTCAGTCAGATAAAAAGCATCTTAAATTGATTTTTTTTTCACAAATACATGGGGAAAAAAATCATGCCTGCCAAAAATGCTTACACCTGACTTTTACAGTTTAACTCTGACTGCAAGTGGGAGTCTTTCAATGACTAAAATTGAGACAAGTCAAGCTTAAAACACCCTAGAACTCTGAAGGGAAATTATGATGTCAAAATATATCCTTCAGCAAAAGTTAATGCACAGATGTTAGTGGGCCATTATGTGTACACTTATCCCAAGAGTACAAAAAGGGAGAAGAAAGCAGAATATTTACAGCAAAATATTTAGAAACTAGGCTATAACTTCCAAAAATATTAACTTTCCTTAATTTCATTTTTAAAAAAGCTATGTGCAAGTCAGAGAGAAAATCAAAAAATCACATATATGTTAAATTGATATTATATGCAAAACATTATGTTAGATGATTCAGTATAAAATTAGACCATTACAGGCAGACAGAGATAATGAATTTTAATTTAGATTCTGCCATGCAATCAGCTCAATGAACTCAAGTAGTACATAGACACCTGACCTTCAGTTACCTCACACATTTGTGCATAAGACCACTGAATAGCATCATATTACTCAAACATCATGAAGAATAACTTAAACTTGGGTGCATAAAAATTACAAAATGCCTAATAACCTAATTCTATGAGTTCATCAATCCCTATTTACTAACCAATTACTTCCTAACCAGAAAACTGAAAAATTTTGGTATAAAGAAAATACATCCCAGCGCGCCTGGGTGGCAGAGTCACTAAAGTGTCTGACTCTTGGTTTGGGTTCAGGTTGTGATCTCTGGGTCATGAGAATGAGCCCAGCATCAGGCTCTGTGTTCAGGGCAGAGTCAGCTTGAGATTTTCTCTCTCCCTCTATCCCTCTCCCTCCCCACTCCACCCCATGCTGTCTCTCTCTCTCTTTCTCTCTCAAAATAAATAAGTAAATCTTTAAAAAAAGACATCCTCAATGTAATGTGTGTCTTAAATTTCCTTATTTGTTTTGTTTTTCTTTCTTTTTTCTTATTATCTTTGAAATCCAACAGCATGGAAAATTAAGGTAAATAAATATGCCGTATAGCGTATGAGTTGAAAATACTTCTCATTTCCTTATGATGAGAAGGAATATGTGTATGCACGCTTGTGTATGTAAGAAGGGTGGTTATGTGTGTTGGGGGTAAAGGGGAATTACATAGATGAACTAAGGAGAATATGACTTTGCAGGTGGCTGGACCAGTAGTGAGGAAATACTGTTGTGCTGATATAAGTGAGCATATGTATATATATTATCAAGAAATAATTTTTGATCAAAGAAATAATTCCTAACCCAGCAACCGACTGTTGGTACTCCAACAATTCTAGAAGCAGAATATTCTACCAACAAAAACATACTAAATTTGTGGGGGTGGGGGATGGGCAAGTGGTGGTAAGGTCAACAATCTTCGCAGATACTAAGGTAAAAAAGATTTGGTAAATTTCCTTTGAACAAGAAGAAAATAACAATTTGTAACATATCTACATAACAATTTCTGGAGAAAAGACCTGCTGAAATTATATATATGCATAAATGTATGTTTATATAGGTATAAGAATTGGTATAAATTGTTACATGACACTAATTAATTGTTTAGTACAAAACTATTTAGACTTTCTATTATTGATCTACACATCACACACTAAAATGGATAGGAATGTGTACATAATTTGCAACAGTGTATTTGCCAAGAAAACATAATTGTTATTTTACAACTGCCTATATGCTTTTTCTATCTGATATTCTGTAACATTAGATATCCCTATAGAGAAGGTTTCTTAAGAAAGAAAAGAAAGAAAGAAACAGAACACGTTAAAAACACTTAAAGGAATTTGACAAATAGTTACTTAAAACCACTGAGCCACCTACAGCAGTAATCTGCTTTATATAAGGTCTGGTGACATGGGAAGTTGTCAAACACACATTCAGGAGACATACAAAACTAAGTGCTAAGCCATCATCATTTTTACTGTTTTCACTTTCTGTTGTTTATTTTGGGGGCCACATGTCCTTTTTTTATGTAAAACTTGCTATTAGACCCAAATGTTTTAGTGCTATTTTGCTTCATATTTTAGCAAGTACTGATGAGTATCTTTATGGAATAGTCATTTTTATTTTATGGAGAATGTTCAAAAACATAGAACATAATTACTGTAGTAGTTTTAAAATTCCTTCAAGTTAAAAATATTTTATTCAATTTTATTTTTAGTTCTTAACCTATTTTGCATTTCATGCATGGCTACATTCTTTTTTTTTTTTTTTTTTTCATGGCTACATTCTAATTTAAGGAGCTGATTTAGTTTTTTGACTCAGTCTTCTCCACAGGTTTTCACAGAATGGGAGATGGACATGCCTTAGGCCACCTGTTTTGTTTTGTTTTCTCGTGTAATTCTTTTAAATTGCAACTTTACGTACGGCATATGACTTAAAAATACTCCTCATTTTGAACAATTAAATTCCAACTCCATTTTAAGAGAATTTGAATTTACATGTAATGCTTAATTGAAATAGTTGTTTTCTTTGAAAAAACGGGTTGTAAAAGTACAGAAATGGCAACGGTTAAGTTCTCCTCCCAAGATTTCATTTGACTTTTTTCATTTTCTTTTTTGTCAGAAGAGCAGAGGAGGTATTCTATCCCTCATTACTCTTTCTGATTACCCTCCAAGTCCCTTTGTCTGGGCCTTCTAGAGTCAGCCCATCAGCTAGAAACAAATCATGAATTTATACCATATATAGGCATTCTTACATTCGGGTATCTAATCAGCTATAAAGTTTGTGAGAAAATGATTTCCAACTCAGTAAAAATGATCTTTTCCTCTTTTCTGGAATTAAACCAATACAGAAGTCCAACAATTTTCCCCCCATCTCTCTAATATATTTCAGGTAAATCACTGCACTGAGTTGGAAGGTCATTACTCTTGTTGATAATAAACTCCCTCTCTCCATGAAGCCAGATACTAAACCAATTGAGCTCACTGCTTGAGAACAAAGACAACTATACCAGAACTAATAATTTTTAAAAATTCATTTCTGATTTGGCAAAAGGTATGTCCATGTTATGCACTTGGCTTGGTAGACAGGCTGATTCCAGACCTATGAAGGTCCGACAGGTAAACTATCCTCCTTGGGAGGCACCACTCCGATAAATCACCCTATTTCACTTATTCTCAGTACTAAGAATTCTTTAAGGATTTGTATTCGCTGAGGACTAGTCTCTCTTTAATGAGGTTTTCCTTTCTTTTTTTAAGTTACATATGTTTTGGACTCAGTAAGTTTGCCCTTCCAGAAACCTGCTAAACACATGCACTCAAGGTATCTGAAAATAAATAAATAAATAAATAAATATGTCTAAAATCTTAAAACACTGAAAATAATTGTCCAAAACCATACTGGCTATTAGCACACTACAGGCAACTTCCCGGAAGAAGCTGATGTCAGTGATAAGTAAAACTGCATATTATGAACCCATGTGAACTTTCTAATGTAAAAATCTATAAGATGGACATTAAAGTGCAAGTAGTTTGCAAGCCCCGAGAAACTGTATTAATCATTTTTTTATATGACAGATCACAAGTAAGTATAGTCAGAAAATAGATACAGAACACAGAACAGGAGAAAGTTGACATATTATTAACAACTCCATTAAAATAAATGAGCTCACAGCCAAGCAAAAAGCAAGAATCAATAAGTGTTTTAAATTAAGCACTTGACACATTGGAAATGAATGTATACTTCAGAACATAGAAGGAATCAGTGACCATTCCTTCAAATATGATTCCAAACTATTGGATTCATTACATGAAAGGCAGAAATAAATTTCCCTCAAATTAAAGATGAGTCCAAATTAAAGTATAAACCACTCCTGAAGTATAGGAATTGTGTCATCCAGAAGTAAGGAAAAATAATTTGTGAAACAATTTTAATGCAGAATTAATTTTAATTCGCATCAGAATTTTATTTCTTTTCTAATGCTTATTGAAAAGCATTGATACTTTGTCACTGACTTAAATTCAAGGATAGCAAAACCTGCCATGGATATAATAATTAATAAAAATAACTTCCACTCTGCAGGCACACACATACACAGAAACTAAAATTGATTTCCCACTTCCCTCAAATCTAGTCCTAATCTTCTCATGAAAAGACTTACTTCCTCCTTCCAGAGCATCTTAATGATTGGTTCAATGACTGTTATTCTTAATATTCAATTATTGAATGAGACAATAGAAACTGGATTTGGAGAATTATTTCTTGGATGCTCGTACACATTGTCTTTTCCGCCTTACTCACTGTACTTAGCAAAGTTCCCTGACTCATCATTCATGCATTAAAGGCACTTATAGAAGAACATCTACCAGGTAGAGAGCTAAGTTCTTTACATATACTGTATTAAATCCTGATCTTACCACTACCCTCTCTCTTGCGAAAAAGGAAAAGAAAAACCACACACACGCACACACTTTCTCTCTCAAACTATACAGCACTGTAGTCTTTATAGGTGAGAAAAATGAGGCTTAGAGATTCTGATAATTTGACCAAAAAGACAGTAAAAAGTGGAGTTCAAGATTAAAATGGGATCTTATGAACTCCAAAATGCTACAACCATTCTTCAGAATACCTTCATATTTAAGAAAATCAAGGGGCAGGCGCCTCGCTGGCTCAGTCAGAGGAACATGTGTCTATTGATCTTGTGGTTGTTGGTTTGAGCCCCACATTGGGTGATTACTTAAAAATAAAATCTTAAAAAAGTATCAATAAACCTCTCCTTTCACTTCTTAATATCGTAGACCCTGAATAAATCTTCAGTGGGAACACACTCTTCCTTTCCATTCCCTTCTTATCTTAAATACTCTTCTGAACAAAAATAAACTCATGGTCAGAAGCCTTTGCATTTCCATTTCTTTCTATAGACAAGTAAATGATTTTCTTTTATGGTATCAATGTTTGTATTTAACATGTTAAATAGATTAATAAGAAGCATAATGCTGTCTTCCGATATTTGAATACCCAAAATATGTTATATGTGTATATACATGTGTGTGTGTGTGTGCACTAGAAATGTATTAAGTGTAACTAGAAATGCTATATTCAGTTGGATATGTTCACTAAAGAAATTGTCTTCTCTGCTTTAATTTTAAATGTGCAATTTTGAGCAATGTCACTCACATTTGATCAGGGAGAATATTTAAAATTGTAAAGTTTAAACAGTCCAGAAGAAGTGAATGAGGTAACAAATAACTAGTGAGATGGTAATTCTAAATTTTGTATTTTATCAATTAGAAGGAGTAAGATCTACAATAATGCCGCAGGTATTTCCTCCAAATGGAATGAAATCCATACTTATTGTAACTTTTATGTTCAGAAATTTATCCCTGGCTTATAGTATTTCCAAAACCCATTATTCTTATACAGTACTTCCATAACTAGGTTGTATTCATTAAGATGCCAGAATTTCAATTTCCCAAAGAGATTGACACTTTTGGGCAATCTTCACAATTTCAGAGGCAATTCAATCTATTTTGATTTAAAATTGATTAGCATCTTTGGAAATAATATGTAGCGAATTGCTGAGCTAATCAAGGTAAATGGAGCCATGCATTAAACATTCAAGAATGTTATTCAATCACAAAATAACCCACATTTTCAAGCTCCAAATCAACAAATTAAAGCTGCCCTTTGAAAAGCTTAATTTCATTGGCTCATCAGTATTGTTGTGTACATTTATATAGTTATCAAACACTAACAACATGCTCCTGAAATAGGAAACAGCCCATCCTCCCTATCTGGGCATGCCAATTAAGCAAAGGCCAAGGAGGACAAAAAAAAAAAAAAAAAGAAAGAAAGAAGATGAAAATACAATCAAGTCCATTTATCTTGCTCATTGAGTTTTGAAATGACAAAGCACTCCTTAAGTACACAATTTTATTAATGTAAAACCCACATTAATCAGAATCAACAAAATAGTTTTGGATATATAGTAGGGATTTAACACAAACAGTGAGGGCTGAATATAATTTAATTGATACTGAGCTTAAATTATTAGCTATTATTTTAATTTTTTAAATATTTTAAGTATTAGAGAAGGCCCTCAGGTTAGTACACTTCTAGCATCATCTATTTGCAGCAGAAAACAGAGATGATAGAGATTAAATGGGAACACACAGAGGTTACATCTGTAATCAGTCCACAGAATTGTCAGATTCTCTAGAGCTAAGTTCACATGAACTATAGGAAAGGCCCATTCAGAGAGATGGGAAAGACAAGGGCCCTTTGCTCTGATCTCCAGACACGCCGTCCCATAGGAATTCCTGGCTCAGGAGCCTCCTGCACACAGGCACTTGGTGGACCACACATAGGTTCATTAAGCCTTCAGCACATGATCCCAGCAAAGGGACATCTCCATTTTTATTTTGCTATCCATCATATTAGAGGCTGCTTTTGCCTTAGTTTGTGACTGAAACAAAATATCCCTATTTCTTTCTTCAGCAGCTTACAAGTTGAAAGGTGTATCAAATGGGAACACAATGTCACAGTTGAAACATTTATTTTCCCCAGAAAACAATCTTCAGGCAGTGGAACTGACAATATTTTTCAGTAATGCTTGAGGGCAAATCAAGGACAGATAAAAAAGACCTGAATCAGCAAGTGGAATTTCCAAACTTCCCCCCCCACCCCAGTTAAAAAGGTGCTTTTAAAATGTAAAATATATTGTCTACTATGAAGATAGTTTTAAAAATAGAACTTGGTATAAAAAGTACGTTTTTGAAGATATGTGTTGTTCTCCTTTCAGACTACGGTATAAGCCAACCACTCAGCCTGGGTTATTAAAATGATAGGATCAAAGATCCTCAATCCCATTAGACTTATGAGAAAATACTTGGGGTAGAAAATAATTGCAGTGTCTTGATTTAATGGCACAGAAAATGCATTTAAAAATTACTATTAATAACGTCTTTCTTCTGCCATTACATAAGGACACATTTGATCACTCCATGACAGAGAACTGGAACCATTACATTAACAGCCGACACAGAACCTAAGGATTGCTGAAGAAACACCGATGGTTCAACAATGCTGAGGCTCCAAGCATGCCTTCTAGAGCACTGAAGCAATAGCATGCTAAGATCATCTGGTTGCCCTGAAAAGGGTTATATTTATAGCAGTTGTGTTCAATTTGACAAACAGCAAGTAATCTCCTCTGTAAAAAGGAATAAAATACCCATTTAGTGGAGATGAATTATACTTTTACACTATTCAGCTCCATTTTAATAATATATGTCCTGTCTTCCCTTGTACTAAGTTATATTATAGTGACCTGAATAAGTTATAAACTCTCCAGAATTGGCTTTTCTCATGTGCATGATCTAGACGATGCCAGGGACTGTGTCTTATGTCTCTTGGTAGCTCCCCTGTCTGTGATGGGGCCTTAAACGAAGTGGCTACTAAATAACATTTGCTGAGTTAATGATTAAATGAACAGCTTCTTAAATCAGTTGCAGTCATGAAAATACAACCATCACTCACTGGAATGCACATTATAGAATTATTTAACCTTGGAGTTACCAAGAGTCTTACAGGAGAGCTCATTAAACTCACACTAAATTTAAGAAAACCTTCTTCTTCTCTGCAGCTTGGTCATCTAAATCTCAGTTTAAAAATCTCAATGATTGGGAGTTCACTGTTCCATTTTCATTCAGGTCTATTTATTACTCTCCTCTGTTGAGTCACAGACTGCTTCATTTCTTTTTTTTTTTTTTTTTTAAGGTTTTATTTATTTATTTGAGAGACAGAGAGACAGTGAGAGAGAGCATGAGTGGAGGGGAGGGGAGGGGAGGGGCAGAGGGAGAGGGAGAAGCAGACTCCCCCACTGAGTGGGGAGCCCAACTCTGGTGATCCTAGTAGCCTGAGATCATGACCTGAGCCCAAGGCAGAGGCTTAACCAACTGAGACCCCAGGCACCCCACAAACCCCTTCATTTCAATTTGCATCCTAGTCCTGTCCCCTGGATAACAAAGAACAAGTAAATTGCCTTTTCATCCTGACAACACCTCAAATTTTTTAAGACTACCAAAATTGTCTGTCTTACTCCTTTCTAGTTTAACATTCCTACCTCTCTCACCTTCTTATTATTTTCTGGTCTCCAGGCCGTCTCTAGTCTTTTATGATTTCTGGACACTTACCATATCCACTTGGCCCTGGATACACTCTAGTTTTTCAATCACTTTCTATAAATGTGGGACTCAAAAATGAACACAATTAAAACGTAGTTTCACTGCTTTTAAGAAGTTCTCTTCTTCATTTGCAGTTTTATAATAATGCACTTAGGTGTGGTTTATTGTATTTACCTCCTTGGAGTCTGAGGATTTTTGGATCTGTGTCTTAATCGCCAGTTTGTGAAGATTTTCATTGATTCTGTCCCTTTCTCTTGCTCCTCACTTTCTAGAATCCTCAATTACATATATGCTAGGCACACACTGATGAGGGAAACAAAGGCAAGAGAAATGTAGCTTAAATTAAATCTCCTTACAGCTTCAGCCCACTGATAGATACCTGAAACGTGCAGAGCATGACCTTCCTCAAGGAACTCACTGGTGGCCTTAATGCCTTAATGTTTATGTTTTATTAAAGACTAAAAGTAACCTTATCTTAACAGCAGCGGGCCCCTCAAGGTCCTGAAAACCTTGCCTCCAAATTCCTTAGAGACTTAAACTATCTCTAACCCCCACTAATTAAAAAGTATATAATCAGTCAATCTTCACAATCCCTGTGCAGCTCTTTCTGCCCATGCGTCCTGTCCTCGTGCTATAATAAAATCACCTTTTTGCACCAAAAACGTCTCAAGAATTCTTTCTCGACCATTCACTCACGAACCCAAAAAACTTCCAAATTTCATCACATATCACATTTTTTTTTTAATATTCTTCCTCATTTCCCCTCTGGGATTTTATCTAGATATGTTTAGTCATTTATTTTCCCGTTCACTAATCCCCTCTCCTGACATGTCAAATCTGCTATTAACCCAACCACCAAATCTTTAATTCTCGCTCACTACATCTTTTGGATTCTGGGACTCTGGGAAATGTCACATTTTTTCCCTTTATTTTCTTGAAAAATATTGATCATAGTTACTTACAGGCTCCTACATGATAACTCCAATATCTAAATTATCCTTTGGGTCTCTGTCTATAGAACTTTGTTTTCACTTTCAGTCATTTGGACTTGTTTTTGCACATGCTAGGTAATTGTAAATGACTATTAGATATCATATATAAAATACTGTAAAGGCTCTGGTTGATGTGATTTCCAAAGAGAATTTTATTTTATTCTGAAAGGCAGGTGGAGTACTGGCATGTTCATTTAAGTGTGGGTTTGGGGTTTTGTTAGGGTTGACCTTTTTTCCAGTTTGTCCTCATTCTTAGGTCATAGTACTTCTGGGATCAAGACTGCAAGCCTGTGGAATTTACAAGGGCCTCTCCACTTTCATGGGCCCTAACCTCTAACTGTTCTCTCCCTAAGACCACCAGGTTGTTGATATCTCTACTAAGCAGTCTGGTCTCCTGGGAACAGATTTCTCCTTGATTTCTAGGAGCTTCACTCTACACATATATAACTTAAAAACTGGCAAATGCTTTCAGAGGAAACCACATTCATCATTTGCAGTTCGGGTCTCAGAGATCTCTTCCTTGCATCAAGTCCTGATCTACCAGGTAGCCCCAAATGCTAAATTCTCTCTCTAGTCCAGCAAATCTGTTACAAGCCTCTGGCTGGGGCTTGCTCCTAGGTCTCTCTTCCCCTTGCTGAAAATTGACAGGTTCTGTGAGGGAAAAGCAGAACAATTGTTGGGATCACCATGGTGGTCTCTCTTCTCCACAATGTTGACCCAAGTCCTGTCTGCTTTGGGTTTTTACCCATGTCTTCAGGATTTTAAAGTTATTTAAATTGTGCAGCATGCAATGATGTTATCATAGTTCAAAAATGTTTCCTGAATATTTACTAAATCCTAAGCATTGCACTGAACAATCTACAATGATGATTACAATATGGAGCCCACCCACTCTTCATTTTGTTTAACACAGAGAGCAAGGTTAAGTGTGTGAGGCTAGCTGGTGAGTCGCAGAAAGCATTTATTCTTTAGCAGATTCCCTTTTTTGTTTGTTTCTAATTAGAAATAATTTTAGTTTTTCCTTCTGATTAAAATGGTGATTCATATTCACTGTGAAAAATATCAGAAAATGAATAAAACTAGGAAGAAGAAAGTAGAAACTACCTCTTGATTCCCACCAGGAGACAGGCACTATTTTATAGTCTATATACCAAGATTTTATAGATAGATGCATGGAAAGAACAAAAGAAGGAGGGATGGAAGGAAGAGAGAAAGAAAGGATAGGAGGTATGAAAGAAAGGAAAAGGCATAGGATGTGTTGAAAATACTAACAGTGGAAAGGATTATCTATGAAGCACAAGTGCATGAGAAATGCAGAGGGCTGAAAACTCAGGGACGAAGCTTGGGGAAAGCTGGGGAGAAGTGAGGATGGAGTAGATAGAAAAGAGGAAACTATGAGGGTGCTCGGTGAGCAGGAGAACAGTATTTCAGGAAAGAGGATGTGGGCAGGAGACTTCCGTGTATCAACAACTGCTGACAAATACCCTCTGTATTTGACCCTCATAATGCCAACATTGCTGGCTTAAATGGAAATATTTTGAGCAGGGCAGTGGTGGCAAAGCTAGACTGCAGAAGGTAAGAGGAAATGAGACAGGAGAAATGAAAGACATCAACCATCAATGATTCTCCTTCATAATTTGGAAATGAGAAAAAGGAAAGCAATCAAAGCAGTAGGTAAAAGCTCAAACAGTTCTTTACTCCTAACTCTGGAGAGACTTGAGCATGTTTAAAGACTGAAAACAAGGAACAATCAGAAGGCAGAAACTGAAAATGAATGAGAGAACACAAAGAGCACAAAGTAAGATCCTTTCTTGGTATGTTATAACAGAGAACACAATTACTCCTGACTTTTTGTTTTGTTTTGTTTGTAGACACATTTCAGAGCAGGTGCACATCAAACTTAACACCACATCTTTTTCAGAAGAACTGCTACTAAGTGAGGCCTTTCCCCATCTGTCTGTGCCCAAGTGGGTTCACATGTTTTTCTCTTGTACCTAGACACAGCACTGCTAAATTCCATGTCTACCATCTAGTACTTTCATTCAAGAAATATTTAATCAGTGCTTCCTCCAAGCAGAGCATGATGCTTAGCATGCAGAATATAGTACTGAACAAAACAGACACTATTTCTGCCCTCCTAATGCTTATACTCTAGTTGCCTACAGAACCGTATATGCTCCCATCAGACCACCATATTGATGAAGGTCCAAAATATAGAAGCTCTTCAGTCATTGGCTGTGGAAACCTGTGGCAACTTTCCATCTTCCAATTAAAGAAAGAAGTTATGGTCTCTTCTGTTGTTGCCTGAAAACAGGTTTCCAGCAGACTTTTAGGTAATAAGACTAGAAAAATAAATACTCGCTAAAATGATAGTTATATTACGCCAACAAAATTCAGTGAAACAAATGCCTAAAAAGTTACATTTACAGATTTCTAAAATGATCTTTGTAATAGAAATGATCAATTAGGTTAATATTTATTTTCTCTCAAATACATTAGTTTTTAGACTGAACTGGCCAAATCAAATAATGCTCTTATAATTTTACCTACCTAAAATAAAATGCTCTTTTTGCATCTGATGGAAAAGCTCACGAAGAAGGATTACCAAGAGATTGTATTTTGTAAAACAACCTCTCTACTATGCCGAGAAAATAATCAATCTAAACATCCATTTTTGGGGACAAACTGTATGTGTTCCATGAAAAAGTTTTAGAAAGGATTCTGGGCAAGGGCAGGTAGCATTATCTCCTATTGTATCAGTCATACAAGCTACATCTGAAACACTGTTATTACTGTACAGCCTCGTGGATAACCATTCCAGAAAAACTACAAATCAGACACACATATTAACTCCATCCTTTCTTAGAAAATCTACCATGAATATTTATTATTTTCATTTTTTACAGAGATTTCATTAATAACAAAAAGTATTTTTATAAAGGTAAAATGGAAAATGCTACGCCCCTTTTTCATTATTTCCACACTCAGTGACCTTCAACAGAGAGCTCTATTTCAGCATTCTGAACTCCTAACCTGAATTTCTGAACTCTTTTCTTTCATGAAAAATAGTGCGAATGGTCAACAAAAGCTACACTTAGAAGGATAGTCTTTTTTGGTGGGTAGGAATAAGTTTATATATTTAACTAAATGTCGCAGCTGGAGACTTCTCTAATTTGGGAATCTTGTCGTTAAAAACAATTGTATAGTTGCTCAGAAGTTGCAGGGTGTGTATGGCTATAGCAGTTATACAATTCCAAGCATTTTCCATACATGTCATGTGAATCATATTTTCCTTAGTTTGAATTTTTGCTGCTTGCAAACATGACAGAGTGGCAGTCAGAATGATAGGTAAAATAAAACAGAGAATAATTTTCTTACAGCATTCACCTTGAAGTTTTCCTTATTCAAATTATGTTAATTAAGCCCATGTAATCCATATTCTATTAAGTTTCCAGGCTAAAATTAATTTTGCAAAAGAGGTTAAAAAATGCCCAGGAAATTAACACTGAATTCCAGGGTAGAAGATGCCATTCTTTGGAGTTTGGTACCTCTCTTTCAGCAAAACTTCAAATATGATCATTTTCAAAATGAAGATACAAGATGTATAATCACAAAATGCGCACATGGTACATTGTCCTTCAAAAGCCAGTACTAACAAAAACCCCTATTAGAAGGGAAAGGGAAGTATCTGAACTATTTTAGGCCACCACTGGATAAATACAATATTATGAGGTATATGACTTAACCTATCTGAGCTTCAATCCCTTGCTTATAAAAAGGGGATTTATAATACACCTCACAGAATTGTTATGAGGATCAAATGAATTAATGCATAGAAAGCATTTACAACAGTGCCGGGGACACAGTGTATCTACTGTTGTTATTCTAAAGCATTAAACTAAGCAGCATTGCTTCATCTTATTGGGTCACTGGGGAGCTCCTCCTTACACATAAGACATGTTGGTAAAGATCTGTCAAATGTTGATGGCAACACTGAACATATTTTGCCTTTGAAATTAAGGAAATAATGGTTTCCTCTCTGTGGTACTTGTCTCCATCTAGGTAAAAGCCATCTAAGTTTGAAGTTAAATACGCTAGGTGGCTCAGGGAATTGTGTGCATATATATTCAGAAGTCTGAAAAATCAAGGGAGATACATCCTGAAAACGATTTGATGAAGACAAGGCCAACACATATATTTCTATGATCAAAATAAATGTTGTAGAAAATCGAACACCTTAAGGGTCATTCAATACAAATCACCACTTCTGGAGTCTGAAGCACCTGGGGCTTGGGGATGAGAGCGGTTTCGAGGCTGCAAAGCCTTTCCCATAATTTGAGGCTAGCAGGGCACAGTGAGTGGGCAAAAACTATAGAAGCCTAGAGCTGTGCCTCAGACTCAGCCTCTGACCCCTACACACTTACGACTGATTACAAGCCCCTCTGCACTGATTTAAAGGCAGAGAAGATCTTCCAGTTTTTATCCTATAAGTTAATTACTGTTACAGTTGTAGTTGTGAAGAAATGCATTGGGTCTATTCCTTTTAACTGGCATTATGAATGTTCAGTTTTACCAGGAAATGAAAACTTCCTCCCTCAGATTTTATAACCTTGACAGTTCCTGACCTTGTCTTCTTTCCCTCTTTCTTATGGCCTCCATGGTCTTCTCACCCTCCAGGTTTGCCTTAGCACTGAAGTTTCTTCTCTAAGTCCACTGCATTTTACTGTGTTTATTTTCTGTGAGCTCATCTCTAATGAATTTAAGCATCATCCTAATTGTTGCCCACAAATCCTTATCTTTAGCCCTGCCATCATCCCTATTCCTGTCCTATAATTCCAGGGACTGATAGAGCAAATCCACTTTAGAAAGCTTCTACTGCATCGTACTCATATCCATGCACCTCCCCATTAAAATTAACTTGTGCTTGCCAGGGGTGCTTTCTTCTTCTACTTTCCTGATATTGAGCTCTTCCCCACTATTTATACCTCTGAATATATTTTCTTTGTGTCAGTTAAGACTTTTTATGCTGCAAGTAACAGTAGAACCAATCCAAACTCGTTTTACTAAGGGAATTCACTGCCTCAGGCAAATTAAAGTCCAGACTTGGTTTTGATTTGATTTGGTTTGAGGTTTTATCCAGTGGCTCAGGCAATGTTACCAAGGATCTGACTTCACTGTACTTCCTTGTTCTATTTTCCAAAGAATGAGTTGCATCTGAGCCTTCATACTGTGGCTGCTTAAAGAATATCATGCCCTTCCTCATGGTAGCAATGTGGTTGCATTAGCTCCAGGCCCCCAATTCCCATATCACACTCCCCACAGCAGAATTTTGCATCTTTTTTTGACAGCCTCCACACAAATCCTGGGATTATTTCTCTTTTGGTCTGATTTAGGTCACATGTATGCCCTAAATCAGTCACTGAGATCAGAGATGGGTCTACTAAGTCAGAGGTAGCTTCAAGCTTTCCCATAACACAAGGCTTAGAATGGAAGCAGATGAATCCTTCAAGGGAAAATCAGGGTACTGTGTTGAAAGAAAGGGAAATAGGCCCTGGGAAGAGAGGCAACACATGCCCAAGACATGTACCAATCAGATTACAAACTCGGAGCACAGGTCATGGATAAATCCTGATCTTCCCTCCTACAAACTTCTCCTCCATTCCCACAATATTCAACACTGCAGAAGCTCCATTTGTTGATTCTTAATACATATGCTGGGATTATTGAATTGATCAATATCCAACCTACAGACATATTTGGAGCAAATGGTTTATGTAAATCAATCTAGGACTCGGTTAGATAGAGTAACAAGGGAACAGAAGAGTGTGTGTCTGTCCATCCATCTCTTCCACCTCCACAAACATAGGAAGGATGCTCAAAACACAACTGGGCATCTAGCATATAATTTGGAAACAGTAATATACAATCATGCCTGTGTTCTAATTTGGAACTTTGAGAATTATGACCTCATTATACTGCCTATGCTCTGATTCCACCCTATCACCTCCATATATTTTAAATAAATACATGTGTCCTTAGTACATGTGTCCTTACTAGACAGTACACATATTTAGAAGAATAAATCATATGTTATCGATTATTTTATTAGTTCCAGAGTTCAGCAAAAGGCATGGTGCATAATCAATTCCAAATATCTATTTGTTAAATAACAATAATTATTATTCTATTCTTTAATTAGTAAAGACAGAAAGCAAAGTGTACCATTTAACATTGCATTAATCATAGTAAATACAGCTGAAGTGGTCAAATATCTCGATCACTGGGAGATGTTCTTTGTATTTCACAGGAGGTCCTAGTTTAAGCAGAGTAAATCTTATACCATAATAATCAAATGGGTGTGAATATGCCCAGGGAGCTTCATGGAAGTGAGAAAATTGGGAAAATATATCTTATGGGTGAGATGTGAGGCTCAAAAGAGGTTCAAGGGCAGTGAGATAGTGCTGAAGAGTTCAGAGTGCTTTAAACTGGGGAAAACATCCCATCGCTGTGATTGATCTATAGTCCACTCTTCATGAATTCACACATAAATTCCAAAGTGCAGGTGAGGGTGACTGGGAAGCTGGCAGCTTCAATTAAAAAGCAAGTAACAATGAAGAGGGCTGGCTTTGGGTTCGACAGCTTTGGCAAGAACAAATACAGCAGCTCCCTGGGCCCAGGTTGTCTTGGTGGAAACACTGGCTCTCTGAACCAGGTCTGTGGACTTTTAGAGAATGTACTGGGCACCAACAGCAGGAAAGGCAGAAAATGTCAGACAACATATGATAGATTAGAGGACTGCACTGAAGCACATAACGTAGAATCTCCCCAGGGACTCCCAAACTATCTGGAGAGAAACTGAAGGTACTGGATGTCTCCCAGATGACTTTGGAGAGAGCTCAAGGAAACAATATTGCTGCTCTTATTGTAGCCCTTTGTGAATGCCACTCAGGTAAGGCCTAGGGAAACACAGATTGTGTCTCCAAATTAGAAACTTGAGTTGTGCAAAATTATGTGCCAGAAAACCATATTAATATGACAACATGTTTTTCAGTTTTATTTCTTCAGAATCTATTTTTCATCATCAGAATTGCCAGGTGTTGACTGTTGATTCACGCTATATTTTAGGTTCTGTCTAGCAAAATGAAAAAAATTAAAAAGCAGTCATATAAATTCCATTTATATCACTTATACAATTTCTTTCATGTAATAGGATGTGCTAAAACTAGACCTTCTTATTCCTGAAGATTTGACAACTAGTGTATCATGTGTGTGTGTTCTTTTTTCTGTCTATATATTATGGTATTTTCACATCTTTAAAAATTCTTTCTGGCTTGGGAGAGAATGACCCTCCCTGGACTGGCCATTTCTTAGAGACAGCAAAGGCTCAGCCCGGAGCATGTCTTTCATATGCAAACTAATTCAGAGCCATATCTCCTCTATCTGGCCACCACACCCCACGAGACAGTATTTCTCTGCCTTAATCATTCCAGGGCCAGGAACCAGACAACACAGGACAAGGTGAAGAATTAGGGCCTATAATTTAATCTACCACAAAAACACAAACAAATGAAAATTACCAAGTGAAAGATACCAAATGCATTATGAAAAACAAACTTAAATGTTGCTATAGACTAAATGTGTTTCCCCCATCCCCCCAAATTCTTATGTTGAAACCTAATCCCCAATGTATAGTATTTGGAGGTGGGGCCTTTGGGAGGTGATTAGGTCACAAGGGGGTAGGTCTCATAAATGAGTTTAGTGTTCTGATAAAAGACACCCAAAGAGCTCCCTTGTCCCTTTTGCCATGAGAGGACTCAGCCAAAGACAGCCATCTATAAACCAGGAAGTGGGCCCTCACCAGACACCAAAATCTCCAGGCACCTTGACCTTTACTTCCCAGTCTCCAGAATTGTGAAAATAAATTTCTGTTGTTTAAAATTCACCCAATCTTTCATATTTTGTCACAGTAGCCCCAAAAGAGCTAAGATATATGCTTCCCCTCCAGCAGGTGGTCCAATATTTTTAGAGCATCCCTGTAACCTTGGGTGTTAGGTACACAAATGTAATGTAAACATTAGCCACACAAACTAATAATTACATATGTCTACTGTAAAGTATGAAGGTTCTTGTGAGTCTTAACGTTGCTAGAGCAGGTGAGAGTTTCCAAGCGTTCTATTACTTAGAGTGAGAGTTCACAAGTACTCCACTGATTAATCACACTAGTCAATAATCACACCAGTTCAAACAGTGGAGTAGAATAAATAGCAGAATACATTTATACCATTGTGAGACATAATTGAAAGTTTGTAAAAAGTGAAAATTTTCCAGTAGACAAACCAGAACTACTAATAACTTCTTTATAAGAAGTAAAAGGCTTTTCTTTAAATCACCAGCAATACTGACAGCTCAGTATGATATTCCCTATAGCTTGGCCATCATGGAGTTTCAGTAGTCTAATTTCCTTAAATATCTTGCCCCAAAGTTAGTCACTGAGCAAAATAAGACACCTTCTTGCTCTTGCTATTTATTCATAAGTTAAATATGGCACTAAACCTAAGCATGTAATTAAAAGCTTATCGACCACTTCATGAAAGAATGGCAGACTTAGTTGGTTAATCCACAAAGAAAAAAAGACTGAAAAGAAGTCAAGTGACTGAAATAATTTAAGGACTGCAGAATCTAAAAATGGAAGTTTCTTCAAACATGTAACCGTAACAAATCGCACCAGCTGTTGACATGGAAAAGGGATGCCACAATGCAATTCAAGAATTAATCTGAAGGGCGCCTGGGTGGCTCAGTTGGTTAAGCGACTGCCTTCGGCTCAGGTCATGATCCTGGAGTCCCTGGATCGAGTCCCGCATCGGGCTCCCTGCTCGGCGGGGAGTCTGCTTCTCCCTCTGACCCTCCCCCCTCTCATGTACTCATTCTCTCTCTCTCAAATAAATAAATAAAATCTTTAAAAAAAAAAAAAAAAAAGAATTTAACTTAAAAAAAAAACTAGGGGTTTTTTTTCACTTATAACTTCTCTTTATAAAAAAAAAAAATTAAAAATAAGCAAAAGCTTATTACAGTACTGAAATATGTCACATCACTGTTTAAATTCATCAAGAGACAGATGGCTGATTTGACTAAACCAACCTTTGTTTGCAATGGAACAGATCCTTTGATCCTGTGCCAAAGAATTGTGGTTTAAACTTCCCCCTATTTTGGCTACCACATTAATTCTAGGGTTCGCTGAGGCTCAAAAGAACAGGATTAAGATTTCAACATATTCCTTAAGGATTAAAACAACTTGATGAGTTCATACCAATAAATATTTAGGAACCAGACTTCCCAAGGACAACATAATGAATAATAACCATGTACAGCACAGGTGGGCAGTTTTATATCCTAATGTATTATTTATATGATAGGAAAAAACATTGTTAAATGAAAAGCACTGTTACCAGCACTGATGTTTAAGACAATACAGATTGAGATAAACAGGTCCTCTGTGTTTTTCTATTTGCAATTTAAATTACAATGTTAGACTCTTTTTTATGTCCTAATTATTTAAAAGAGGCAGTAGTTAAATAAAGATATGATATTTTGAATCTGTGGTAGCACATTTTAACCGTATGCAAATGTATGACTTGGATATACATGGCTTATTGATGAAAAAATTATTGGGAGCTTCTCCTGCACTTATGTTTCATTCCAGTTTGACTGACTGCCATGGTATTTCAAATTTGTGAATCAATTTTTTTCTCCAATTAGCAGAATCTGGACAGTAAATTATTCTATGCTTGTTGAGTAGCATCTAAGAAGTTGACTTCTTATTCAACTACCAGGTGATTCAGTAAATTATTGTTCTAGAACAGGGAGTGGTAAATCAATGGGTCCAAGTCTTGTAAGTGGTCTCAGAAATTACCTTTCTCATTGAGGTTTAGTGTTACACCATGTAAAGATAACAATGCAGTATCTCTAGACTAGGGTCCTTAATGGAAGGGTTGCTTGCACTCAAAACATCTCTAAGTCTCAGTGATAGGAATACTTGACATTTCTGTTACATTTTCTACTCTGTCATCTCCATCATCATCTTATCACATCATGATGTGATTGTGTGTTTGTGTGTGTGTATGTGCGTGTGTATTTCTTTCTCTCTCTCTCTCTCTCTGCCCCGCCCCGTAGGACTCTGTGTTATTTGAAAGGTAAAAATTCCCTATCTACTCTGTGTGATTATCACAGCAGTTACCCAGCATTTATCCAGTGCCAGCATTTATTTGACGTTCGATGAATATATACAGTTGATCTTGAATGATACCAAGGGTTAGGGATCCTGGCACCTCCATGCAGTCAAAAATCCACATATAACTTGGACTCCCCAAAACTTTACCAATAGCCTACTGTTGACCAGAAGCCTTACTAATACTATACACAATTGATTAATACATACTTTAGATGTTATATGTATTACATACTGTACTCTGACAATAGAGAAAATGTTATTAAGAAAACATAAGGAATAGAAAACACATAAAAAAACCATGTATAAGTGGATCCACACAGTTCAAGTGTCAACTGCATACTGAATAAATGTATCATTGTAAGTTTCAAAGCAAGTGGCACAGTTGCTTTGCATGTAAAAAATTGCTCAATAAATGTTCATGGTCATGAATTAAACCACCTCTGTTTATCCCTTATTAAGTGCACAACACTTTGCTAGTCAAGAGTGCTTTGCATTTATGTCAGTTGCCTCTCTTACTCCACCTGTCATGCTAGTCTCACTCTTGACTTCTCTGATAACTGCAACTCACACAACACTTTGGCTGGGTTTTTCAACTTGATGCATCCTTGAGAATACTGAAAAAAATAAACATGTGTTTGTAAGTTCCAGAATTTTTTGCTCTTACCGCCTGTATCATTCAGGGTCTAATCAGGAGTTAGAAACCACATGATTTGAACAGACAAAATGTGAAAGAATTACTAAGTAGAGCTAAGAAACATTAAATAATTTTTAAATTATCAAATAACAAAAAATTATTAAATATAAGTTAGCTATAAAGGTGTCATGAGAACTCTAGAGAAAACTCTAGAGCTGAGGAAGTATACCGAAGGAAGGCACAATTTGTACAGATGGGGAGAACTCCCCATGTCTGGAATTCATATCTCAGCGGAGAAGGTATGGCTGCAGTCCACTGGATAGTGAAGTTGGCTGAGGTGTCCAGACCAGAGCTGGTCTACAGTTGATAGGGAAGCAGGAAACATCCCTCGGGGTGTAGGCAGGTGGGCATACAGATGCAGTCAGAGCACTAGAAGCCTGCTTACCAGCAGATCAGCAGGAGACCTACTGTATATGGTATCGCACAGGGAGAGACACAGCAAAGTAGTACATCAGACTGCATGCTCTGGGTAGGTGGATGAAGCAGAGAACCACTGCACTGGCATTCTTGCAACAGAAGAAGCAGCAAAACAGATTCGCACCAGACCCAAAAGGGAAACACTCTTCCTTCTGCAATTTTGCTTTAGTGTCCTCTACTGACAAAGCTTAATTTTGAGATCACTGCAAAGGAAAAAAATGCTTATAGGGTCTAACTCCACTATAGCGGAGCAGGAAATTAAGGGTGGATTTGCAACTCAGAGGCAATGAATCAATAACTGG
This sequence comes from Phoca vitulina, assembly GCF_004348235.1. Taxonomy (NCBI): domain Eukaryota; kingdom Metazoa; phylum Chordata; class Mammalia; order Carnivora; family Phocidae; genus Phoca; species Phoca vitulina. The sequence goes on from NW_022589710.1 coordinate 21,973,352, forward strand.
AACATCACTCAACAAAAGAGGAATTTATCCTCAACAAAAACCTCATATTAGCACCCGATCATTCTGATTCTTTTCTCTTTTGGACCTACCCGTATTCTCTCCTCCAACCAATCTATTGCAATGGCATATCTAGGTAGTTGAAATGGCACAAGTTACCTTCAATTGTATTTTAGAGAACTGGGGGTATTTAGATAAGGTAAATCATGTCCAGCTTCATGGTGTAGCTTCGACCAGGTCTGGCATAAACTCACTTCCTTTAGGGCCTAATATTTATGGTCATACACTTCACACTCAGAATGAAAGCTGGGATACTAAGAATCATCTATACAGCATTCCAGATCCAAACCCTTGTTACTCTCCCACTGGTTCATTGCATGCCCCTCCCTGCCCAGTGGCCCCTTAAATGTTCTTTTTTTTTTTTTAAAAGATTTTATTTATTTATTTGAGAGAGAGAGAATGAGAGACAGAGAGCATGAGAGGGAGGAGGGTCAGAGGGAGAAGCAGACTCCCTGCCGAGCAGGGAGCCTGATGCGGGACTCGATCCCGGGACTCCAGGATCATGACCTGAGCCGAAGGCAGTCGCTTAACCAACTGAGCCACCCAGGCGCCCTTAAATGTTCTTTTAACACACTAAGAAATCCATTCAGGGCAACTGCACTTGCTTTTTCCCTCTGCCTGAAACACTCATCTCTCAAAGAGCCACAGGAATTGTTCACTCACTTTCTTCAGGTTCTTAGCAATCTCACCTTCTCAATAAGACTTTCTTTAACTACCCTACTTAAAATAGCAACCCACTGATACCTCCTGTCCCTTGTTCTGCTTTATTTTTCTCCTTGGCATTTATCACCAACACACTGTATAGTTTAGTTGACTATTTTGGTAATTGCCTGCCACCCACATTAGAATATAACCTCCAAGAAGGAACTTTTCTGGTGATTTCACTACACTGTATTTTAGGTACCAGATTAGTATCTAACACATGCTTGGCGATCAATAAATATATGTGGAATGACTTTCATTCTACAATCTAAGCACAGATTATTATTGTTCACTCCTTACTTTAGAGGTTAAAAAATCCAAATGGGTACATATGTCAAGCAGGTAATATAAATGACTGAGCTAGCTGAGGTGAATAGCTGGGTAAAGTGAAGACGGCACACCCTGTCTGAAGGGAGCAGCTATTCATCACCTCTCTCTTAGGAACTGTAGCCACACAAGAATTAGAACCAAGCCTTGGGATGTTCAGACTTTTCAAAAGGGGCAGGAAACAAGAACTTTCAGGCATAATCTCTTAGTTTGTTATTATAGGTGCTAATTCATTTTAAGAACAGGGCACCTGATTGGCTCAGTCAGTTAAGTGTCTGCCTTCAGCTGAGGTCATGATCTCAGGGTCTGGTGTTGGAGCCCCAAGTCTGACTCCCTGCTGGGTGGGGAGTCTGCTTCTCAGGCTCTCTCTGCCCCTCCCCCTCCCCCTGTTCCTGCTCTCTCTCTCTCTCAAATAAATCAAAGTAAAATCTTTTTTTAAAAATTCATTTTAAGAACAAAAGAAACCAAAAATAAAACCTAAACACTTTGAAAATAAGCAAAATATACCTGGAGGCAAAACACAGCCACAGCAGCCAGGAGACCACATGATTCTCCCTCGCTGATATATTACGGAAATTTGTTGATTTCAAAATTAATTCTTTCTGCACTTATGCTCAAACTCGTAATGTTTCCACCCTCTCTCTTAACAAATAAGTTTTGCCCCCATAAAGGCATCATGGTTTCTCCCTCTGCCCTCTTTGTATCCTTGATTTTTTCAGTATTGTCTGCCAGTAGCAACACTCGGTGAATTTTCAGAAGGAACATCGATTTGGAATTAAAAAAAAAAAAACAAAAACTAAATGACAGCTCTACCTCTTGATTGTTATGAGAAATTGGATAAATTTCTACATGCCCAATCTTTAATTTTCTCACAGGACTTATATTCCCCTGGAAACCTCGCCATTTCGTTCTCAAGCCTTTCTATCACTTCCCAATATAATCCTTTAGTTGTTCACCCCAAGCCACTGGTTGCTCTTCCCATGAGGACCCTAAGTCCATCTCTCCTTAATAAGGAGAATCAGAGAAGGCTTGTCCTCTTATAAAAGTCAAACACCTGGTACTATAACTCCATTCCACCACCTAACATGGAGGGTTATTGAACTAGTCTCTCAATTCATTATCATCTACTTTCCTCAGCACCTAACACAAGAGAACTACACACACACAGAGAGAGAGAGAGAGAGAGAGAGAGAGAGAGAGACAGAAAAGAGAGAGAAGGGGCGGAGGGAAAAGAAATAGGTAATATTTTGTTACAAAGTAGCTCCTTTTAAAGGCAAAAGAAAGGACTCCATGGTCTTAAAGCACTACTTGTGTTCCATGGGTCTGTGAATACACAGTCATAATAACTAATTGAGAGGAAAGAGTATTTTATAGAGCCAAAATATTTATTTTCAACAAAGTAGTTGTTTCTCCTTCAGAGTCCATGAAAAGGGTATTCTACTCACAATATATTTTATTATGCCTTTTACAGACATTAAAAAACTCGTGTTTATTTCTGAAAAGATGTGTAAGTAGCAAAGTCTTCACGGGTTTTGTAAAAACCTCTGGGAAGCAAATTTGATTAGAACGCTAGCACACAAGGGAAGTCAGAGGTTGATTACAACAGGTCTAGCTGATGTTCTTTCAGCTTTCCTTTCACCTTGGAGATATTTCATGTTATTGCTGCTAAATTCAGAATCAACACTTATTACAGCCTTTGACTGTAGTACAGCTTAAAGAGGGACATGATTTAAAATCATGCCTAGGCTGAAGACATAATGACATCATTTAAGGTTTGTTTAACAACAGCAAATATGTGTTGATAAAAAAAAAGTTTAAGAAAAATTGTCATCTATCTATAAGTCAACTTAGATTAAAATATTTTTGAGACAGAATTTCCAAAATGTTGCTATAAAAAATATTATATTGTATATTATCAACTTCTGGATATTGACAACTCATAATGCAAAGATGTGGCATGCTTGTGTTGAGTTAGAAAACAGATTTATAACAGCATTTTGTTTTTCAGGTTCTAAAAGTGATGCATCACACTTTTTAAAAACACGGGAAGTAGAAAAACATTGAGAAGATGCAGAAAATAATATAGTTAATAATTTCAATTACAAAAGTGTAACAAATCCCCTCAGTTACAAAGCTATGTCATGAATGATATATAATTAACACTTTACTGCCCTAAGGTGGTCAAGCAGAGAATAGGCACTAACCCTGAAATAAGGAGAAAGTTGGTGAAGGTGTTAATACTCTGATTTAAGACAGTTAAGGACAAGGGCGCCTGAGTGGCTCAGTCATTAAGAGTCTGCCTTCGGCTCAGGTCATGATCCCAGTGTCCTGGGACTGAGGCCCACATGGGGCTCCCTGCTCAGCAGGAGGCCTGCTTCTCCCTCTCCCACTCCCCCTGCTTGTGTTCGCTCTCTTGCTGTGTCTCTCTCTGTCAAATAAATAAATAAAATCTTAAAAAAAAAAGACAGTCAAGGACATAGGCATGGTCCAAAACAGTGAATGGAATATAATTTCTGAGCAGGTGACACCATTAATTTTTCAGTTTTTCCCCATGGTTAATAAGTTAATGACCCTTATTCTGGCTACTTCCAATGAATTTACTCAGATAATTCAAAAGTATCTTGAGTTCTCTCATCCAGTCTGTTAGAGTTATAGTCATAAATCATCTAATTTAGCTATCAGACTCCATAAAAATCTATAAATCATCAAGAGAGATGTGTTTGAAAGATGCTATGTAAGATATTAGGCACTAAAATATCATTCAGCAAAGTGAATACTGCAGAATAGTTCAGTGAGATTTTCTAAGAAAAAAAAAAAAGGTAGGGAGTCAGGGGCAGCTTATCCCTGCAAGAGTCTCAGAGTACATTAACATAAAAAGGCTCTGAGAAAATGTAATAAACTTCATTTAATCCAGTATATTTTCCATTATGTTTACCATGAAACATTTAGCCAAACTCTTTCACTACTCCTCAGGAATATGCTGAAGGTTTGAAATTGGCTCATATAAAGTTCTAATAGTAAATATATTCAAATGAACTAAAGATAATGTCCAAATATTTAAAATATAAAGATTATAGAAAATATGTCATAGACTAAATGCTAGGGTTAATATCACCGGTGAGAAAATAACAGTAATCAAAAATCTAATTGTGTTCAGGCTTAACCAGTTATAAGACTGTTTAGGCACCTCTGATTTTTACAAAAGAATTAGAAGTTTAGAATGGCCTTTATTGGGGTCCCTGGGTGGCTCAGTCAGTTAAGCATCTGCCTTTGGCTCAGGTCATGATCCCAGGGCCCTGAAATCGAGCCTTGCGTTGCACTCCCTACTCAGTGAGGGGTCTGCTTCTCCCTCTGCCCCTGCCCCCGCTCATGTGCTCTCTCTCTCTCTCTCTCACATGTTCTCTCTCTCAAATAAACAAACAAAATGTTTAAAAATAGATAAATAGAGTGCCTGGGTGGCTCAGTTGGTTAAGCGTCTGCCTTCAGCTCAGGTCATGATCCCAGGGTCCTGGGATCGAGCCCCGCATCGGGCTCCCTGCTCAGCGGGAAGCCTGCTTCTCCCTCTCCCACTCCCCTTGCTTGTGTTCCCTCTCTCGCTGTGTCTCTCTCTGTCAAATAAATAAATAAAATCTTTAAAAATAAACAAACAAACAAAATAAAATAAAATAGAATGGTCTTTATTCATTAACCTGCTTTTCAGATGTAAAATGCATGATTTGCATATTTCAAACATGTAGTCATGGGCCAACAACTGTAATATGTGCTTCCTGAACTTCCCATGCTTTTTCATTGCCAAAAAATTAATGTGAAATAATCACAGCCGCTTCAAATCCAATTCCGAATGAATGGGTACACTGGATATGTCAATCATAAGTCGGCCAACCCTAATATCTCCCACCAGCTAAGCTGCCTCCTAGTACATCTACTGCTGAGCTTTTTGTTTCTTTGTGTTTGCTTTGTTGTTAATTTGTTGGTTGGTTTGTTCTACAGAGGGATGGTCACTATCCCTCCAGAGGCGTGTGCTAAATCCCAAATCAGCAGGCTAATAACTTCTAAGTATTAGACTGTAAGGACTCTTTCTTCCCACCAGAGGGAAGAAGCTAATCAGCAAAACTAATCAGACCTGTTCTTCCAGCCAATCTGTATTGGAGAATACAAAGATTATCTAATGGAATCAAACCTGTACAGAGAAATAAAGATGACATGGGAGTCATATCTCAGGACCAGAATGAAAGAAGTGATTCCTGTAACTACTTTAGATCACCAGAGATCTGCAGGTACAGGCTGGGTTTATTTTTAAAGGTAAACCAACTTTTTTCTAAATTTAAATTAATTCACAAACAAAATGGTATTAAGAGAGGTACATATAAAATAATGATCTGTATGATCTGTGCCAACTAAAATTGATTTTTTTCCAGAAAAGGATCATTTCCGTTATTCAACTATGTAACACTAAGTTCAATATTTAAATGAAAAATTCTGGCCTTGTGTTGGCATTGTGAAAATCTGTCAAATTCTGTGACAAATGGGTTTCATATCCATGAATTAATTCTAAGTCACTGTTGGATGTGTTTAATAATATTTGTGCAAATAAAAGAACAAAATAGAAGTCTGATACCACTGAAAGCTGATGGCTAAGCTCTAAATGTATTTAAGTGTCCATTTTTAATGGCTGGGAAGCAGTTTAAACTGCACACTATAAAATCCATCAACACACACTTTTATTGAAAGAGGAAATCTCCATTTTGTGGTCAGCTAAACTCAATATTTGGTTTGAAAACATCTCATGTTTTTATAGATTAGAAAAGATTAGAGAGGGGGCAGAGATCCTGTGCTAGATAACACTTTATTTTTCAAAAAGGAATAGGTTCATGATTTGGTATACACTGTAAACAAGAATGAAAGCCATAGATTAAAGTTCTGTACACACCAAAAGCCAATGAAAACTATGCAGGGTGCTACTTAGATATATTATTTACACAGGTGACTTTCTGCCAACAAGGCTTTCTTCTTTAAAATACATTTCAAATCCATGGTGTCGACCAATGACATTTAACAACTCTGTAATGGTCAAAGGGGGGGAAAACCTCCTTAGATCCTTACAATGTATCTTTAAAACTGAGAATAAGAAAAAACAGCAGCAGGCTCAGATACAACACTATGCTACAAACAGAAATAAAGGGGACAGTCTGGGGTGAGGGAAAGAGACTTGAAAGCCATGTCCTTCAAGTGCACTGTGAATGATTTCAGAATAATGTGAGTTTACTGAGATGTTTTTTCTAGGTTAACGTAGCCCAGTTTATGAAAAGGCTGTGTTTCAAGTGTTCACCTAAATATGCAATGAATGCTGTGCTAGGCACTTTGAGGGAATTTTAGATGTTTAAAACACAATCCCTGCCTTTTAAATGACCGGTAGGATAATGAAATGGAGAAGAATGTACTGAGTCTAGGAGAACAACAAAACTATTAATCAATTGGAATACGAGCATCACTGTGAAACAAATACAAAGAGAATTGTAAAAAAATCTTCAGAAGAAAAGAGGTTACAGATGGTGGAGGGAAATACTTTATGTAGAAGGTTCCTTTCAACATGAACTTGGAAAACACAGTTCATGCAAAATGACATAGTTTAATTAACAGGGAAGACAATCTAGCAAAGGCAAGAAATGGAAACTAACAAGGCACAGTCTGAGAGCAGCATGTAATCATGAATGCTGGGAAGAGTCCTAGTAGAGAGCACCAAAGAGCATCAGGTGGCCGCGATGGGGAAGGCATAGAACATGCAGTTATTCATCAACCAATAGTATGGACTGATTTTATGGGCTATTTTCTTCTGAATATATGATCCTAAGAATATATAAGTAAATATACATACATACACACACACTCACTTGAGGTTGTGTCTTTGTGTGTGTGTGTGTGTTTAGATACATACACTTATACCCACACACATAGCTCTTTATTCACAGAATCTACTGAAAAGTTATAGCATTGTTGAAGTGGGCTGCAATATTCACTGAACATTGAATATGAAGACACCATCACATTTCTATGGGAAAACAAATTCAAGGCCCTTATTTGGACCATCAAGCATTTATTCCATACAAGTCTTCATTTCGTACAAGTTTTCCTCTGCCTCCAAATCTACCTGAAAGACATCAGAAACGGAAACTCTCTAAAGTAAGGCACATAGAAAATGTCTCTGGTTTTGACAGGGGACCTGAACATCCCAGAGGAGGGGTGGAGGAGAGCTCTAAGATTGGGGCTAAGTGTCTGAGGCTTCTATTACTTCAAAACCTCAAGTGTTTCTTGGTCCTTCCGGTTCCTGGGTTATTCTCTCTTTTCCTCAGTAGACCCCCAAAAGTCAGAGACTTTAATTTGTTCACTTTAAGGACTAGAACTTAGTCCTTCAAATGAGATAATAATATAGTGCCAATGTTATGCCCTCATTTCCTTGAATAACAATGTCTTGAGTTTCAAAGGAGCAAGATAATTGTTCTGTACTTTAAAAATGTGTCAAATATAATTCTTTAAAGAAGTTAAATGTAAAGATACTTCTATAATCAGTGGTGTCCTTTAAAATCAACTATTGCTACAACCATGCTAATAATGAGATTTTCACGTGCAGAATGAGAAATGAGTCTTATTACATTTGAGCCGCACTGTCATACAGTATTTCTAAAAAAATGTCTGAACTTGCTCATCTATCTGAATAATTTAAGCATTAAATGTGTGTGTGTTATACTGGACAAAAAATAAAATGTGAATAACATGTGAATAACAACAATTTTAGTGCCATAAAATCTAGACATACTTTTCCTAAAAGAAGAAAAAGAACACATAATCACAACTTTTTAAAGATTTTTTTAGGGGCACCTGGGTGGCTCAGACGTTAAGCGTCTGCCTTCGGCTCAGGTCATGATCCCAGGGTCCTGGGATCGAGCCCCACATCGGGCTCCCTGCTCCACGGGAAGCCTGCTTCTCCCTCTCCCACTCCCCCTGCTTGTGTTCCCTCTCTCGCTGTGTCTCTCTCTGTCAAATAAATAAATAAAATCTTTAAAAAAAAAAAAAAAAGATTTTTTTAAATCTATTTAGTTGAGGGAGAGAGAGGGAGAAGACAGAGGGAGAAGCAGGCTCCCCGATGAGCAGGGAGCCCAATGCATGGGCCTCTGAATGCTCCTTTACCTCTCTGGTCTTCCGTGTCTCATTTGATAATGGGGTAACTATAATGATTTTCTGAGTTAACAAGGAAATGCTTGAATGTTGTCTGGCATGTATAAATTAACTACTATTGCTTCTAATGCTTTCCTTTTAAATTTATATCATCTCTCTAGATTTGGGGGGAACAATTTTTCTTAATTATTATCATTAAACATAGGCAAAACAGAAAATACACCACACTAGAAATCTTCACAAGCAAACCAAAAATACTGGTTGAGATGTATTATTTATAAATTTGCCATGGACACTCCAGAAACATTTAACAAACTCATTATGTCAAAAATTATTAATTTTTAAAGTAGATGCAAATCATTCCTTTAAAAATAAAATTTGATTCACCTATCGATATATTTGTTTAACTTTTCCCCATTTTAAAGAGGTAGGCACTACAATATCTGAAGCTTTTCATTTATGACTTCGATACTGCCTTTTGTTTTTGAGAGAGAGAGAGCGCGCAATCCAGCACGAACAGGGAGTGGCAGAGGGAGAGAATCTTTAAGTAGACTCCCTGCTGAGCATGGAGCCCAATGCTAAGCAGGGGCTTAATGCAGGGCTCCATCTCAGGACCTGAGCCAAAACCAAGAGTCTGACACTTAACCAACCAAGCCACCCAGGCACCCCATATGACTTCTATATTGCCTTTTTAAAAGAGATTTTTTAAAGGGATTTTTTTTAACCAACTTACTTGGTTTTGAAATAACATTAACTTTCCATTTTTAATATATAGATAGAAAGACAGCTAGACATACAATCAGGGCATCTATCCTGCAGGATGTAACCACAGGATTGCATTTGCACATTGCATGGATATATTTCCAGTTTAAACAAATCATCTTGATTCCTTAGGTAGTCTTTGTAGCCTTATGATAGGTAAATGTAGGCTTCCATTAGTCCTTTTGATATACTGAAAATACAGCTAGCTATGAACCTCTAAATAATATTTTCTTGGATTTTAAGGAATTTTAGGTTTGTAGATAACAGGGAATAGAATATATAAAAGTCATATGCTCTAATAAGAAAATAAATATTTAACATAATTTTTTTGCCTAGAATTGACAAAAAAATAACAGCCCTGGGATAAGAGTTTTAAAGCCAACAATCAAACTGTTGAAGCAGATGAATGAAATTCACATATTCCTATTTTCAACATTTTGATAACTGTTAAACATTCAACAAAGGCTGAAGAACTAGCATGTGCTGATAAATGAGAACACCATGAAGACATTAATGGCCACCTCTCATGACTCAGAGGGTCAAGGTTGAAAATATTGTTTTGAAATTTCCTATTCACAGCATCAACATAGACCTAACTCATCGATCTGGCTTGGGTTAGATGTCATGCAAACTTTGGGGGAAGAAAAGCACTGATGTATATAAATTAGATAATTAGATCATTTTAATCTGATAACAGCAATCAATCATAATTAGAAGCAATGTATTGGTATTAAAGAAAGCTGCAATTTTTTCACATGATCAAACTATGCACCCTCACTTACATTTTCCACTGCTCTCTTAGTTTCTTCCCTTCTGTCTGCAAATATTTCAGTCTCCACAGAACTTATCAAGGATTCTTTTTCTCCATTAAACTTCACTGTCCTCTTTCTCCTTTTTTTACAGAGAAAGCTCTTAAAAGGGTAATAGTATATTTTATTCTGGTTCAATCTCAACCTCTCTGCAATTTTCCTTTTCTCCTTACCACCCTTTTAGCAAAATGTGTAATGATGACATTTTTAACTAAAAGCCTTTAAGATACAATTTACATATCATAAAATTCACCCTTTTATATTGTACAACTAAATTTTTAGTACTTTTACAGAATCGTGCAAACATCATCAAAATCTGTTTTTAGCATATTTCATGACCCCCCAAAACAAACCCCATACCCCATTCACAGTCACTCCCCATTCCCTCCTTCCCATAACTCCTGACAATCACTAATATAATTTCTTTCTCTATGGATTTGTATATTCAGGACATTTCACATAAATGGAATCATAAAACATGTGGTTTTCTGTGACTGCCTTCATTCACTCAGGATATTATTTACAAGATTCATCTATGGTATAGCAGGTATCAGTACTTCCTTTTTTGCTAAATATATTCCATTGTATGGATATACTATATATTATTTACCAGTTCATCAGAATATCGCTATTTAGACTGTTCCCAATTCCTGGCTGTTATGAACACTAGTGCTATGAACATCTGTGTACAAGTTTTTATGGGGACATACATTTTAACTTTTCTGAGGTATATCCCTAGGAGTGGAATTTGTAGGTCATGTGGTCAATAAATGATTAATATTTTGAGGAATTTCCAAAATTTTTCCATAGTGGCTACAACATTTTACACTCCCACTCACAATTTATGAGGATCTGAGTTTCTCCACATGCTCAATAATACTGTTTATTTTCTATGTATTTTGCTTTGTTTTTAATTTTTAAGCCATTCTAGCAGTTGTGAAATGGTATCTCATTATGATTTTCATTTGAATTTCCCTGAAAACCTAACTATTCAGCATATTTTCATATATTTATTAATCATTTATATATTTTCTTGGAGAAATATCTATTCAAATCCTTTGCCCATTTAAAAATTATTTCTCTTTTTACTGTCGAATTGTAAGGAATGTGTTTTTTTTTCTAGATAAAGTCCCTTATAAGATACATGATTTGCAAATATGTTCTCCCATCCTGTGGGTTTTTTTTCTTTTTCGTGGTTTCCTTAGAACACACAAAAAAATTCAATTTAATTAAACATCAAATGTACCTACTAATAAAGTTGGTTATGCTTTTGGTGTCATATACAAGAAACTAATGTCTAACTCAAAGTCGAGAATATTTACTTCTTTAAGAGCTTTATGGTTTTAGCTTTTAAGTCTATGTTCCACTTTGAAATCATTTTTTTATATGGTGTCAAGTAAGGGTCCAACTTCATTCTTTAGCATGTGGATATCTAGATGTCCCAGCATCATTTTTTAAAAAGATTTTTCTTTCCCCCATGGAATTGTCTTGGCATCTTTGTTGAAAAGCAACTAACCATAAAGGTAGGAATTAATTTCTGAACTCTCAATACTATTCCACTGATCTATATTCCATTGATCTTGTACCCTACAATCTTGTTAAACTCACTTACTAGCTCTAAATTTTTGAGGATTCCTGAGAATTTTCCATAAATGAGATAAAGTTCTCTGCAAACAGAGATAGATTGACTTCCTCCTTTCCAATATGAATGTATTTTATTTCTTTTTTGTGCTTAACTGCCCTGCCTAGAACCTGTAGTACAATGTTGAATAGAGGTGGTGAAAGCAGACGTTCTTGTTTCTGATCATAGAGGAAAAGTGTTCAGTCCTTGATGATTAAATATAATGTTAGCTCTGGGTTTCTTTTTTTGTAGATCCTCTTTATCAGGTTGAAGAAGTTCATGGCTATTCCTGGATTGTTCAATGTAGCTATTGAAATGATCATGTAATTTTTGTTTACTAATACTGATTGACTTTCAAAAATTGAATCAACCCTGAGCTCCTGTGATGAATCCCACTTGGTCATGCTGAATAACCCAACGTTTCTAGATTTGGTTTGCTAGCATTTTGTTGGTGTTTTTTTTCATCTATATTCTTAAAGGATATTGGCCTCAGTTCTCTTGTGATATCTACATGGTTTTAGTAACCAGTATTATTGACCTCATAGAATGAGTTGGGAAGTATTTCCTACTCTTTTGGGGGGGGATGAGGAAATTTGTGAAGGAATATAATTAATCCTCAATTAAAAGTCTGGTAGATCACCAGTGAAGCTATGTGTACCCAGGCTTTTCTTTGTGGGAATTTTTTAAATTCTTCCCACAAGTAAAAATCTCTTTATTTGTTATATAACTATTCAGGTTTTTCTATTTCTTCTAAAGTCAGTTTCAGTAGTTTCTGTATTTCTAGGGATTTGTCAATTTCATCTAGGTTATCTAATTTGTTGGCATACAGTTGTTTATAAAATTGGTAGGCAGAATAATGGTCCTCTAAAGATGTTCATGCCCTAATCCTTGGAACCTGTGAATATTTTACCTTTCATGGCAAAGGGGGTTAAGGTAACAGATGGAATTAAGGTTGTTAATCAGCTGACCTTAAAATTAGGGAAGGTATCCTGGATTACCTGGGTGAGTCCACATTCTTTAAATGTGGAAGAGGAAAGGGGCGCCTGGGTGGCTCAGTCGTTAAGCGTCTGCCTTCGGCTCAGGTCATGATCGCAGGGTCCTGGGATCGAGCCCCGCATCGGGCTCCCTGCTCCGCGGGAAGCCTGCTTCTCCCTCTCCCACTCCCCCTGCTTGTGTTCCTTCTCTCGCTGTGTCTCTCTCTGTCAAATAAATAAATAAAATCTTTAAAAAAAAAAAAAAAAATGTGGAAGAGGAAGGTAGCAGTAGTCAGACTGATGTGATATGAGAATTCCACCTGCTTTTGCTGCCTTTCAAGACGGAAGAAAAGGGCCACAAGCAAAGAAATGTGGGTATCCTATAGAAGCTGGAAAGAGCAAGGAAACTAATTCTCCCTAAGACCTCCAGAAAGAAATGCAGCCTGGCAGATACCTCGATTTTAACCAAGTGATACTTATTGTAGACTTCTGAACTACAAAACTGTAAGATAGTAAGTTTGTGTTATTTTCTGGCCACTAAATTTGTGAAAATTTGATACAGCGACCAAAGATATCCAATGCAATAGTATTCCCTTATAATCCTTTTAATGTCTATAAAGTTGATAGTGATATCTTTTTCTTCATTTCCTGCTTTAATAATTTCAGATTCCTTTTTTCGTTGTTTTTGTTCCCTTGGTCAGTCTAGCTAAAGGTTTGCCAATTTTGTTGATCTTTCAAAGAAACCACTTTTGGTTTTGTTGATGTCCTCTAGTGTTTTTCCATTCTCTGTTTCATTTATTTCCATTTTAATCTTTTTTTTTCTCCTTCATTCTGCTTGCTCTCCATTTAGTCTGCTCTTCTTTACCTGATTTTTTAAGGTGAAAGTTTACTGACTTAAGAACATTTTCTTTTTTTAATAGAGGTATTCACAACTAAAAATCTATAGTTTCTCTGTAAGTTCTACTGTAGCAGCATCCAGTGCAGTTTGGCATTTTCCATCTTCATTTCATTCATCTCATGGTATTTTCTAATTTCCTTGTGGTATATTTTTTTATTTTTAATTTTGTTTGGAATCTTTAATCATTTTACATTCAATGTAATTACCAATAAGATCAAAGTTGCATCTGTCATCATGCTATTTATTTTTACACCTCTTATATCTTTATTTCTTCCTCAATTCTTTCATTATCCTCTTCTTTTGCATTAAATGGATATTAGCAAGGGCACTATTGTAATTTCCTTGACGTTCTTTATATTTTTTGAATAATTTTCTCAATAGTTGCCTTGGGGTTTACAATTAATGTCTTAAAACCATCTAGTCAGGATTAATACCAACTGAATTTTACAGTATACAAAACTCTCCTCCAATATAGCTGTTTCCTTCCTGGCTTTGTGCTATTATTGTCATACAAATTACAACTTAATATATTATAAACCCACCAAAACAGTTTTAAAATTATTGTTTTATACATTTGTCTTTTAAGTCAAATAGAAGAGTTAAAAACAAAAATATAATCATACTGTCTTTTATATGCATGTATGTAATTACCTTTATTTTGTGCTCTTTATTTTTTCATATGAATCTGGGTTACTGTCTAGTGTTCTTTCATTTTAGCCTAAAGGACTTTATTCTGTATTTCTTGTAGGGGATGTCTACTCTTGATAAATTCTCTCAATTTATTTCTCTGTAAATTTCTTAATTTCACCTTATTTTTTAAAGGATAGTTTGGCTGGATATAGAATTCTTGGTTTGTTTTTTTTTTTTTTTTAGTACTTTGAATATGTCATTTCACTCTCTTTTGGGCTCTATGGTTCCTGATTAAGGCACATGAAAGTCATATTGAGCATCCCCTGTGTGAGATGCTTTCTCTTGGAGTATTTAAGATTTTCTCTTTGTCTCTGGCTTTTGACAGTTTAATTATGATGTGCATAGGTATGATCTTTGAGTTTATGCTACTTGGAGTTGGTGTGTAGATTATTTTTTTTAATCAAATTTGGGGAGTTTGGGGCCATCATTTCCTCAAATATTCATTCTGCCCCTTTCCCTTCTCCTTATAGGACTCCCATTATGTGTATCTTGCAATACTTGATAGTGTCTCACAGGTTTCTGAGGCTCTGTTCATTTTTCTTTATTCTTTCTATTCCTCAGACTGAATAACCTCAATTCACCTATCTTCTGAGTTTACACATTATTTCTTCTGCCAACACAAATCCGCTGTTGAGCCAACCACCACCACCCCCTACCCAATGAATTTTTCATTTTAGTTGATTATACTTTCAACTCCAGAATTTCTAATTGGCTTTTTTTTTTTAAGTTTGCTCTCTTTGTTGATATTCTCTATTCAGGGAAACATCATTCTCATACTTCAGTTTACTAGACACAATTTCCTTTAGTTTGGTAAACATATTTATAATAGCTGGTTTAAAGTCTCTTTTTAGTGAGCCTATCATCTGAGATTCCTCAGAGACTGTTTCTTTTGCTTTTTTTTCTATAGTAATCTTTAGCCCAACATGAAGCTCAAACTCATGACCCTGAGATCAAGGGCCCATGCTCTACCAACTGTGCCAGCTAGGCGCCCCAGGAGCTGTTTCTTTCAATTTTTTTTTTTTTTTTAAACTTGTATATGGGTCACACTTTCTTACTACCTTCTATATGCCTTTTTTCTTTTTTTTTTTTTTCTGTTGAAACTCTACAACTTAAGAAATCAGATCCCTCATGCCCATAGTTTATTGTTGCTATTTGTTTAATGAATCTCCTGGACTAATTCTGGAAGTCTGTATTCTTTGTCACGTGTAGCCATTGAAGTTTCAACTTACTTAGTGGACAGAGATTTCTTTAAATGCCTTGAACCAATAAAGTTTCTAAACCTTAGAAGAGGAGCTCTGTATGTAAATTGGAGGCATGCTTTTAAAACTGCAACAGTTTTTGGGGTGCCTGGGTGGCTCAGTCTATTAAGTGTCTGCCTTTGGCTCAGATCATGATCCTAGGGTCCTGGGATCGAGCCCTGCATGGGGCTCCCTCCTCAGCAGGGAGTCTACTTCTCCTTCTCCCTCTCTGTCTGCCCCACCCTGCTCTGCCCCTCCCCCTGCTCATGCTCTCTTTCTCTCTGAAATATATAAATAAAATCTTAAAAAAAAAAAAAAAAACTATAGCAGTTTTAAACTCTGTCTTAGACTTTATTTATTTGTTTAAAGCCTAAAGGTCAGCCAGAGGTAAGAAATTAAGGTCTTCTGAATTACTTCCTCGGCATGCATACAGCCATACATATGGCTGTGAGCTTCTAGTTCCCCAGAAGTATGTAAGAGAGTTTCATATCCCCTATGGACTTCTTATTCCTCAGATTTTCTTTTTAGATTTTGGTCAGTCCCTTATTTTGCCCAACTGGTGTCACCATCTCAATTGTTAACAATGGCAGTTGAATTTTTTTTTTTCAACTGACTCCTTGGTGATAGGGTTTTTGTCACCGAGGAACCTCTGAATGAGGTCAAATAAAGACAGGCCCTATTGGGGCACCTGGGTGGCTCAGTTGGCTAAGTGTCAGACTTTTGGTTTGGGCTCAGTTCATGATCTCATGGGTTCTGAGATCCAGCCCCACGTCAAGCCCCACATTGGGCCCTTTGCTCAGCAGGAAGCCTGCTTAAAGATCCTCTCCCTCTGTCCCTCCCCCTACTCGTGAACACACACACACACTCTCTCTCTCTCTCTCAAGTAAATAAATAATTCTTTAAGAAAAAAAAAAAAGACAAGCCCTATTAATGGACTTTTTCCAGGAATCTACCAGACAGGTCAGATAGTGGCAATTCAGTGGTAACGAAGCTTTATAAAAAAAAAAAAAAATGTCATTTTGTTAGAGCACTTTTGGGTTCACAGTAAAATTGAGAGGAAGGTACAGAGATTTCACATATACCCCTTGCTCCCACACATGCATTCCCTCCCCTATTATTAACATTCCCCACAAAAGTGGTATATTTGTTACAACTGATGGTTCAACATTAACACACATAATCACCCAAAATCCACAGTTTATCTTAAGATTCACTCCTGGTGTTATACATTCTATAGGTCTGGACAAATGTATAATGACATATAACCAGCATTATAGTATCATGAAGAATAATTTCACTGTCCTAAAAATCCTCTGGGCTCCATCTATTCATCCTTCTCTCCCCATTCCTCCCCAACTCCTGGCAACCACTGATATTTTTACTGTCACCATAGTTTTGCCTTTTCCAGAATGTCATATATTTGGAATCATATGGTAAATAGCTTTTTCAGATTGGCTTTTTTAAATCTAGTAATATACTTTAAAGGTTCTTTCATGTCTTTTCATGGCTTGATAGCTCATTTCTTTTTAGTACTGAATAACATTCTGTTGTCTGGATGTACCAATGTTTATTTATCTGTTCATCTACTGAAGGACATGTTAGTGCTTCCAAATGTTGGCAGTTATGAATGAAGCTGCTATAAACACTGATGTAAAGGTTTGTGTGTAGACATAAGTTTTCAACTCCTTTGGATAAATACCAAGGAGCATGATTGCTGGATCATATGTTAAGAGTATGTTTAATTTTGTAGGAAACAACCAAAATGTTTTCCAAACTAGCTGCACCATTTTGCATTCCCACCAGCAATGTATGAGAGCTCCCACTGCACCAGATCCTCACCAGGATTTGGTGTTTTCAGTGTTCTGGATTTTGGCCATCCTAACAGGTGTATAGTAGTATCTCAATGTTGTTTTAAGGG
This sequence comes from Phoca vitulina, assembly GCF_004348235.1. Taxonomy (NCBI): domain Eukaryota; kingdom Metazoa; phylum Chordata; class Mammalia; order Carnivora; family Phocidae; genus Phoca; species Phoca vitulina. Next base: position 21,990,521 of record NW_022589710.1, read on the forward strand.
ATGGAGATATTTGAGGGGCTCCAAAATGGTCTTCCCCCTCCAGTGGATAATAGGCTGTTAGTCCTCATTGCTACTGCATTTGGGAGGCCGATGGCTTTCATAGTTACTGTTGGAGCTACAGAGAGGTAGATGAATACAGAGAAGGTAAAAAAAATGCCACAAAACTCTGTTCTTAGAGAGATTCAATGATCACTCTTGAATAAATATACCTTAGGTTACTGCAACTCTTTGATTTGCATTGTTCTGAAAAAGTTCAGGTTGACAGTTTTTGCCAGTATTCATTCTCTCTCTCTCTGTCTCTTGCTCTCTTTCTTTTCTCTCTCTCTCCCTTAATAGAATAGCAGGGGGTTTGGGGTGGGGGAGGGTAGTCCGTATTTGCCATTCCAGAAGTGCTTCTTTCGTGATGACAGTTTAATATCTAGAGTCAATGGCTTTCTTTAGTCCTCATTATGCTTGACTACCAGAATTTTCCTTTGGATCTTCTTTATACATAAAACATGAGTGATTCTACCTACTCCCTGGCTTTGGCTACTGTTACAGATTGAAGTGAGCTCCCTCCAGATTCCTATGTTGAAGCCCTAACTCCCATTGCAACTGCATTAGGAGACAGGGCCCCTAAGGACGTACCCAAGGTTAAATGAAGACAGAAGGGTAGGACTCTGATCTAACAGGACTAGTGTCCTGATAAGAACACCAGAGAGAGCTCTCCACACACACACACACACACACACACACACACACACACACACACAGACGCAGGCGTGAAAAAAGGTCATGTGAGCACAACAGTGAGAAGTCAGTCATCTACAAGCTAGGCAGAGAATGCTCACCAGAAACTGACCATGTTAGCACCCTGATGTCAGACTTCCAGCCTCCAGAACTGTGAGAAAATAAGCCACCTAGTCTGTGGTAGTTTTTTATGGCAGCCCAACCTGATGAATATAACTATCTCCCAAATCTATTTCTCATCTCGTAAACTCACTTATAAATTATCAGTATGTATTTTTAACTTCTTGCTGGGTATCACTTCTTCAATGTCCTCCTGGCCACATACTCTCAGCATGTTCCAACCAGAACTCATAACTGTAAATCAGCAATCTTCTTGCCTTTCCTAAGTTTACTAATGATTCCCAGTCCCAGCTAACCGGACTCACACCCTAGCAGAGGTGATTTTATAAAAATGTTTTCCAGAGCTATTTAGTGACCATTTCCAAACAAGGGATTAAAGGCTACATAGCATTTTTTTTTCTTCTTGTGACTTCTTAGTAAAAAAAAAAATGATCACACTCTCCCCCATGTCGGTGGCTATGGCTATAAGATACCTCTGAAACAAGTAATACATTATATGTTAAAAAAAGAAGAAGAAGAAGAAGAAGAAGAAGAAGAAGATAGCAGGAGGGGTAGGATGAAGGGGGGGAAATCGGAGGGGGAGACGAACCATGAGAGACTATGGACTCTGAGAAACAAACTGAGGGTTCTAGAGGGGAGGGGGGTGGGGGGATGGGTTAGCCTGGTGATGGGTATTAAAGAGGGCACGTTCTGCATGGAGCACTGGGTGTTATATGCAAACAATGAATCATGGAACACTACATCAAAAACTAATGATGTAATGTATGGTGATTAACATAACATAATAATAAAAAAAATTTTTAAAAAAGATACAGTATGGTATGTTTAGCAAGGCAGCTCAACCTGTGAGTAACTTCCACCACTCTTCAAAATCAGTATCATCAAGCATACAAAAACAACTGCTGTCACTGCCACTGATAAAGCGTATGTGGACTTAATTGTAAATGTGTATCTATTCACCTCCAAACAACCTACCAGTAAAACTGACAATCTGGTGAAGAAGAAAAAAACCACAACAATCCTTAGTTACTATGTAAGTCAATACCTGATTCATTCACTGATTCTCTTTTTCACCTTTCAACTCACTGTTCTGAAAACACATAAATATGACCAAATTCCTGCCTCACCATAGTCTTAAGGCCTTTTTTTTGTAAATAGACCCCTGCCCTGCATTTAGCAGCAAAGCAGAATTCCTGGAATTATGTGAGCATCTCCAGAAGGCACAGTGGTTTTTCTCTGCTGCAAGTTACATCCAATTCTGCCTAGATTATCTCATTTTCGATAACCAGTAACATATCAAGAAACATTCCTTCATTAAATTTAAAGCTCAGATACTGGCTCAAGGTACACATTGAAAGAGTGGTAGAGTCTCTCTCTGAGGATCCTTTCCCTTTCCAAGCCAAGTCCTGGCCACCCAAGAGGTCCCTATGAAGCATCAAGGAGGAAAGCCAACCTAGTCCTTTTAAAGCAGAGTCTCATTCATTTTCACTTTTGGAGCACTTTCATAATCTGAAGTATTTTTTTTATTTATTTAAATTCAATTAGCCAAGGTATAGCACATCATTAGTTTTTGATATAGTATTCAATGAAGTATTTTTTAATGAAAGATACATTTTATTAAATTATGCATTATTAAAAATATATTTAATAAAATATATTTTTATTTTATTAAATATATTTTTAAATTTTCAGTAAAGATACAAATCAAAACAAGTTTATAAAGAAATTAAGCACAATAGGACATCTTCTAAGTAATAATTACTTAATATAATTCAGAGGACACTATTTGTGTTTGATTCAAAAAATATTTCAAACTACACATACCTCTAAATTCTGCCTCGAGATAGTAGATGGTTTCCATTTTGCTTTTTATCACAGACTAGCCTTTAATCTAGTAGAGTGATTTCTGATTACCAGCTCAGAAATCACTAAGCCTGCTCTTTGCCTGGGGATACACATTTTTGCTTTCTATGCTTTTCTGTTCTATTAAAACATTTCTACCGCATGCAGCTATAGTTCAGGCTGAATACTATGATGTTCTCACTTCTTCACACTCTAGCTAAGTACATACATATTGCTCCTCTGAGTCTCCATGAAATCCCTTGATGGCATTTTATTTAAATAAAGGGTATCCTTGGCACCCTTTTGTAAAAATTCCAACCATTCCCCCAATCTGATTTTTACTAATCTCTAATGAGGCAGTCTCTGCATTATCAGATATCTAGTGTCTCAAGAATTAAGACACAAAAATAGAAAGTAATAGAAACAGACTCAACATCAAGTCTCCCAAGACCTTTATGTTACAACATGTTCACATCTCTTCCTTGACATAGTGGAAAACAAAACTTCAAAAGGAGTTGTAAGCATATTTTTAAAAATTTCTATGTTTTTATGGAATGCTTATTAGGTAAAAAATTAACTCTCATCTGCCCTTTTTCAATATAGTCTATCTTTATTATTACTGGAGCAATAAAAGGAAATTATTATATGTGTAGGAAGAAAGGGAGAAGCAGCAGTAGAAATAACATCCACTATAGTAATTACAAAAGGACTCAAGTTATTTTTCTGTTTTCCATTAAAAAAGTATACTTCATTACTAAAAGATTTATGGTCATTTGGAGTTTATTTTTAAATTAGTTTAAAAATAATATTTCAAGATTTCAACTCTCATTTTCTTCCTTCCTCCCTAGCCATCCCATCTTAGTCTCCTTTGCTTTTGTCTCATTTCAGTGACCCTATATATTATAGTGCTTCCATAATTAGCCCTTGACCTTCTTTCCTATTGGATAAGCAATCACTCTACCAGAGATCTTATCTAGATTCAAAGCCTTCAATACCATCGCTGACTGACCACTCCCAAATGTATATCTCCAGCCTGGACCTCTCCCCTGAATTCCAAACTTGATTATCCAAATGTCTACTCACTCATACCACCTGGATGTTATATAGGCATTTCCAAATCAATATGTCTAAAACTGAGTTCCTGATTTATCCCAATGACATAGAAGAAGGAGGAGGAGGAGCAGGAGGAGAGGGAGGGAGGGAGGGAGAGACAGAAGGTAAAAGAAGGGAAGGGAAGGGAAGAGAAGGGAAGGGAAGGGAGGGAGGGAGGGAAGGGAAGGGAATGGAAGGGAAGGGAAGAGGAGGGAGGGAGAGAGGGAGGGAAGGAAGGGGAAAGAGCTCTCCAACAGTCTCACTGGCCTCTGTAAATTACAACTACATCCTCTCTCTTGTTCTGACCATATATTAGGGCAATCCCTGATTCCTTTCTTTCTCTCATACCAAAGTATCCAATTCTTCAGCAAATCCTATATGTTACACCAAAACACATTCAGAATCTGATCACATCTGATAATTCCCATTCTTTCCACACTGGTCTAAGCCCTAAAATCACCACCCCATTCCCCACCATATTATTGCAATAGCCTCCTAACTGGTCTTTATCTTTCTATCCTTTAAAGAATAAGAAAAAGAAAGGAAGGAAAAAAGGCATATCATGTCACTCCTCTGCTCAAAGTCCACCAATGGCTTATTATACTCAGAGTAACCGTCAAATCCTTTACAGTGGTTTATGAAACACTATACAATCTTACCACTCTCACCCTAGTCTTTTTCACTCTGCATTTGGCTCCTTTCCATACCTCAAACACACTAAGCAAGCTTTTGCCTCAGGATCTTTGCACTTTCCTTCCTTGTGGATTTCTTCTCCCTCAGCTATCCGCTGGCTGGCTGGATCCCTCAAACAATTCAGATCTTTGCTCAAATATGACCCTCTCAGTGAGACCTTCCCTTATCACATTATTTTAAAATGCAGTCCTGGGCGCCTGGGTGGCTCAGTTGGTTAAGCGACTGCCTTCGGCTCAGGTCATGATCCTGGAGTCCCTGGATCGAGTCCCGCATCGGGCTCCCTGCTCAGCAGGGAGTCTGCTTCTCCCTCTGACCCTCCCCCCTCTCATGTACTCGCTCTCTCTCATTCTCTCTGTCTCAAATAAATAAATAAAATCTTTAAAAAAAAAATAAAATAAAATGCAGTCCTGACCTCTTCCATGGCACTCTCTGTGCCACTTTATCATTTTATTTTGTCTATATATTTATTATCTGATGTGTCTTTTTTTGTACATGTTCTTAATTATCATTACCTAACTTTCCCCATTAGAATGTGAAGATTTTGATGGCAAAGGATTTTGTCTGTTTTGTTAGTTATATTGTTGCTTCCCAGAAAAAAAGAACAGCGGTTGACACAGAGGAGATGCCCAATAAATATCTTTAAATTATGGCGATGAGGCATGGAGATGTCTGGAAGTCAACACATATATTACGCTCAGCCACTTGGAACCACTGCTAGATAGTCAATAATTTGTATCACTATGTGATAGAAATAAATAATTAATACGTGAAATGTATAAAACCTTTATTATTTGTTTAATTTTTAAATAGACACTTTTGAGAGGGCATGTGGGCGGCTGAGTCCATCAAACGTGGGCTCTTAGTTTCACTTGGGTCATGATCTCAGAGTTGTGAAGTTGAGCCCCAAGTTGGGCTCTGCACTGGTTGGGGAGTCTGCTTGGGATTCTTTCCCTCTCCCTTTGCCCCTCCCCCTGCTCACATGCACTCATGCATGAGAGCTCTGTCTCTCTCTCGAAATAAATAAAATCTTTAAAAAAATTATAAATAGCTCCTTTTTTCAAACAATCATGTGATCATTAGAAAGTTTTTAGAAAATACCAAAAGGTAAAAAGATAATGTCACCTCTTAATGTTATTGGTATTTTGAAATATTTGTTATTTCTCATATATATATATATATATATATATATATATATATATATATACATATACACCCATATAAAAGTGGATATATGGCAATACTGTAAGATATAATTCATAACATAATAAAAAATATACTGAATTTTAAACACTTTATCAGGTCATTAACTATTTGTCAAAAACATTTTAATAAGGGTGCCTGGGTGGTTCAGTGGGTTAAGCGGCTGACTCTTGATTTCAGCTCAGGTCATGATCTCAGGGTCTTGGGATCGAGCCCCATGTCAGTCTCCACACTCAGCAGGGAGTCTGCTTGAGGATTCTCTCGCTCCCTCTCCCTCTGCCCCTCCCCGCACTCTCTCTCTTTAAAATAAATAAATAAATCTTTTTTAAAAGAGCTTTTTAATAGTGCCACTGTAGGCCACTGAATGTACATAATTTATTTAGACAATCCCACGTTACTGAAATTTAGGTTATCTAAAAGACCATTTCTGAAAGACCAGTTCAAGTCCAGTTATCTTCCACATAATTTTGCTAACTGTACCATTCCACACTGGTCTGTACTCACTTAGAATCATTCATCAAAGATTTCCCAGAACTGTAATTTACCTGTTTATAGCATATGAATATACAGGCTTTCTTATACTTTATTACATCTCTAGAATTTTCCAATGTTTTCTACAAATTAGGTGTTCAATAAATATTTATCAGTAATAAATATAACATGCAAATACCCTATACTTTCCTCATATCAAAGTCACAGATAAAATGAAGCCAAGCATTCTGTTGATTTTCATGTGGGGATATGGCAGTTCTTTACACTTTAGTTTGGGTCTTGCTGTTTTAACACTTCTTCCTATTTTTTTCTTTTTTTCTGTTATCATTTAAAAAATCCATTTACTTTCAATGAGTGTTCGGTTGCTGAAATCATTCTCCATTATGGAAGAGCATTTGATTCCCTGGCTGCCTGTGTCCTGGGTTCCAGCGTGGGAGTTCCATTACAGGTGTTATTGATTTGGGCTGAGTTCCTTTCTCTGAGCCAGACTCTACATTTGCCTTCTGACTGACTGATGAGTATATCGCACACCTAGCAGTTTGTCTGTATTTTATTTCACAGGAAAACAGAGATATGGATGGAAATTTTGCTGCTAGGAAAAAATAACTTTGAAGACTCCTTATTTTTGAAATGTATGTTTGTTTTTGACTGTGTTTCTACATAAGGACAGAAAAATAAGCTCAAAAGAAGGGAGGAAAAAACTTGAAAAATCATCTTGTCTTCACAGACCACCCCAGCAACATTAGAACTAAACTCTCCCAGATGGATGAAGACGTGCATATATAGGTATACTGGATGGCTGAGAAGTTAATAATGATTCTTTGGAAAGTTTTCCAAAGATCAGGTTATTTTTATCACTGGTACACTCAATAAATTCGTGTTTCCCTAAGTGTATTCACAATAAAGAATTTTTTAAATGGTAGGTGTTTTAATAATGAGCTCATCCAATCTTCTAATTTTTAAAAATAAATTCATTTTTCATTTTACCTGAGTCAGTGACTGAACTTGGACTCTTTCTATCCTAAACCACTACCTTCAGGACACTTCGGTTATAATAAAATACAGAATCTTAGAAGTTTACACTTGGGAGTGGCCTTGAGCAATCACCTCCTTTAGTTCCTTTCTTTTATCAATGTGAAAACTGACGCCAAAGGTTATTTCCACAAGCTTCCATGGCACTCTTTTGCCTCTATTTTCCTTATACTCATATTTCTCTTTCTTAATTTTCCCCAGAATTACAGAATAAAACCAAATATACATAAATAAATAGTTCAACTCAGCCAAAGCAATATTCTGAATGCTGAGTTATGTCCTATAGATGTTATGGGAAGAAGATTATTGGAGCAGGCCTGTTGGCCTTGTCCAAGTACAGGATGACAAGAAACAGGCTTAATACTTGGTGTGTTCTCACTGACTGGGGGGTGGGTGGGGAAGGATTGCCAATGCTTTCTCTGGCTTAAATTGGCAAACCGAAGGCAAGTATTTTTAGCCAAGGCCATACAGCTAGCCAGCGCTAGCACTAGAATTAGAATCCAGAAACCTTGACTTTCCATTGCTTTTCATTCATCAATACTGCAACATTCTCAGTCACTGGGGTCTCATACCCATGAAAACTGGGGGTGTGGGATTGTAGAGAATTTGTGAGTTATATTTAAGAGAGACTGATGAAATCAGGCATGAAATGGAGCTAAGAATATCCTAACTCTGGGAAAGACAGCATTTTTATTCTGACCAATATGTGTGCTAGGGACACTTGACTCCATCTTCAGGAAGAAGACTCAGAGTAGGAGAATAAGTAATAGTCCATTATAGTGATGTTTTAAGAAGTTTTTAAAATGATTATTTCTACGTTGCAAGGCACATTTTTTTCTCAAAAAGAAAACAGAGCAATAGGGAGTCAACAAAAATGAGAGTCACTATTTCTTCTCCACCTCCCACAATGAAATAACTCAGTTGGCCAAAACTTTGCTAGATTCCTTTTAAAATTGCCCCTTTTAACTTCAATGTCTTCTATCCATCTCATAACCTATGGTTCCATTAATTTTTCCACAAACACAACTCTATCATTTATCCTCCTTTCCATGTCTGCCCCATTTCTAAACCCCAGAAGCCCATTCCCCCACCCATCACTGAGAGCAAGCCATGGTTCTCCCAACAGGCTGCAACGTAATAAAATTGCTGCTTGAGCATGAAGATTTCCTTTGCTTTGCATCTTCACATTTCTGCATTTAAAGCCTCTCTTGGGCTCAGGTTCTTGCAATTACTCTTGTTGAGTGACTTCCATCCACATACCTGCTCTCTGACTCTAGGGTCTACTTTCACCATGGCTGCCTTTAAATTGGTAGGCTCTCTTGTGTTTCCCAGTATTGGTTGTTAGGTTGTGCCCTATCTTTGGCTCTAAACTTGGTTCTGTCATTGCAAGTGCCACAAAGCACAGCATATGGGACCATGTTGCCCATTAAATCAAACACAAATTCCATTCCCTGACATTTAATACTCTACAATCTGCCCTAACCCAACTATCAAAACCTATAACTCATTTCCTCCCCACTTCTCACCAGACAATTGCATCAGTGATTCCAAACCCTGCCCAAGGCTTTCCCACTCTGAAGCTTCCCTTGTACAATTCCCCGAGTTGAGAAAACCCTTGTCAGAATTCCATCTCCCCTGTTAGAATTCTATACATTCTTCAAGGCTGGATGGCAAAAAGCCACTTTTCCAGCATGCAGCCAGAAGTAAACTCTCATTTTCCAAAATCTCGCCACCTTGAGCAAAATAGCAGTGAACTACACTACCTGTGTTTGAATCCCTACTTCTCCACTAGAAAACCAGCTGGAACACACTGGTCAAGTTATTTAAGTTGTTTTAGCCTCTATATTCCAATCTGCAGAGTAGAGAGAGCAACAGTCCCAACTTCATAGAGTTTTGGGAATGATAATCGGAGTTTAAAATAAAAATGCCTGGCATATAATACCTGCCCAATAAATACTTGCTACTGTTAACATTAAATCTCTAAGATACTTTTATTACAAGAAAAGTAAAACATTTTATGGTTATACAATACTTCTCTCCTTTTCTAAGCTTTTCCTAGGACATTTAATACCTTTAGGTGGTATGTTATAGTTTGTTAAAATTTCCACATTTAAAAAAAGTTTTATCCACACAATAACTGTGATCTGCGAGTTATCCCATTTCACCAGTAAGGAAAACTAAGATCCCGAGAGATCAAGTGGCTGATGCAAAGACACACATACCTAAGTAAATGCTACGTGCCCTGACACCAGCCTCCACAAACTCTCCCCCCTGGCACAGCTTCCTTGGAAGGAAAAGTCCACATTTTCTAAATTTTTCTATTCCCTAGAGCACATAGCTCATTGTTTTGTCCAAAGTAAGTATACAATACACATTTCATGAATTACTTATTATTCAGTGATAAAATAGGAACAAAAAAGGCATCATGATGGAGGTAAGATTTACAAATCAAAATGGAGGTAAAATTCACAAAAAAATGAGGATGGACACAACTTAGTATGTAATCAATTATAAACATGTAAAATAGGGGTGCCTGAGTGGCTCAGTCGTTAAGCGTCTGCCTTCAGCTCAGGTCATGATCCCAGGTTCTGGGATAGAGCCCCACATCCAGCTCCCTGCTCAGCGGGGAGCCTGTTTCTCCCTCTCCCTCTGCTGCTCCCCCTGCTGTGCTCGCTCTCTCTCTGTCAAATAAATAAAATCTTCTTAAAAAATTTCAAATCAGAGACGATTCTTCATAAATGTCACATTGTGTCCAACTAAATCCACTTGTTAATTTATTCATTCATTCAACAAACTTTCACTAAGTACCTATCATGTGCCATGTTCTAAATCAGACACTATGGCTATAATGGTGAACAAAAGATCTGTTTGTTAGGAAGCAGTATGCTTTACCCTGAGTCTACAACTGGTGTGTGTGTGTGTGTGTGTGTGTGTGTGTGTGTGTGTGTGTGAGATTGGTGAGTGATCTTTAACCCATTTTGATTTGGCTTCACTTCTTAGCCTGTACATGCAAAACCCATATCTCCACGCTGTCAAAAGAATTACAAACAGATCTGTAAGCTAAGTAAATTGATTTTTGGATTGTCCACAATTTTCATTAAAATTTTTTCACTTATATAATTAAGATACCAATCAGGATGGTCTAATTGCTAAAAAAGAGGAACCATCATGAATTTTTAAAAAAGGAATCCTATGGCATAGCTAACAGTGAAAAAGAAGAAAAGTGGGGAGCATTGTCAGAAAGAACAGATGAATAAATGAGACCATGATTCCAGAACCCCTAGAAAGCAAGATTTATAATTGGGTGAAGATTCTGACTACTGTCATTTATGCCTGTGGATAAAAGTATAATGCTTTCTAAAAATAACATTATTCTTGAAACAACTTTCAATCCTGGTTTAAAAAGATCTGCAGTATGGGTGGCCAGGGGTAGGAAAAAAATAAGTCCACTCTGATATCCTCAAATTTTAGGTCTAGTCTGGTATAATGCCAGTTTTGATTTTAACCCAGCATCTGAAGGAAGTTATATTTTCAATAGAAAAGTAATGTTTACTGAAAATGACTGACTCACCATGCAGTTTTCTGGGGGAGTGCATTATTTGTACCTAAACAAAATGAAGAACAATTGTCAAGATTCCAAAAATAATGAGTAAACATCTCTGGATTTCAAGAATAAATGATGTGAACTGACAAAAGGAAACAGGCCCTTAAGTAATAAATTTTGTAATTAGCCTCTGTCTTCAGGGACAACATATATATGCAGATCTTTGTCCATTTCGATGAGTTTTCTGCTCCTGTTACAGTACGTGTTGCCTGCCAATCAATGGTAATATGCTTGCATTTTTGTAAGTGCATATAAATTTACTCTTTCCCTTAGGGCAGACTGGGAATATACACTACATAATGACAGTTATAATAAAACCTAGCAGTGAATTTATGCTGATAAATGATTATTTTTAACGATAGAACTTTTCATGGGGCCTGATTAGACAATTTCCTGCTTGGAGATATTATCTTTTTAAGGGAGTAAAATAGGCAGCTATAATCTGTAAATTTTACTTCATTTTCTTAAAATTTATATATACATACATAAAAGTATATATATATGGTTTTGCAAAAAAAGCTTTATATGAAATTGTTCAAGTTTTATGCACAAGTCTCAAATAATTAAGCATTTTTAAATGTAAAAGAATAAGGTAATAGATAAAAGATTAAAATAAAGCACTATTTAAAAATATTTAAAAAGAGGGACGCCTGGGTGGCTCAGTCGGTTAAGCGGCTGCCTTCGGCCCGGGTCATGATCCCAGGGTCCTGGGATCGAGTCCCACATCAGGCTCCTTGCTCAGCAGGGAGCCTGCTTCTCCCTCTCTCTCCTTCTGCTTGTGCTCTCTCTGTCAAATAAATAAAATCTTAAAAAAAAAAATATTTAAAAAGATAGTTCAGACATCCATCATATATAAGCATTTGTAATGTATTCTTATGTTAGAATCTGTCCCAAACCAGTGTCTGCAGTAGAATGAGATGGTAGGCTTTACCTATGACTAGCTAAAACGAGGTACACATCAACTGAGGGACAAACATCTATCATACATTTCACAGAGAGAGCAAATGGTGAAACTCTAGCAGCCGCTCAACATTTGCTTACCCAAGCAGCAGTACTCCTCATTGAGAAGTGAAATTTCAACCACTTTCTAAGCCCATGCTAACCACTACAGAGAATGCCTTTATGGTCAATACTCACGGGTAAGGTGAAATTAGGAGTCTTGCTCTATGCTATGCATCACTCACAGCATTAGCATTGGTGGGAGAGTTGAGTGTCACACACCCCCTTGAGGCAGCTGCTACCATCTTCATTTGCTAGACCCAAAGAATGCCTAGGCTTCTGACTTCATCTTCCCTAACACCTGTTTCTAGCTAGGCCAGGAGGCCTGATCCTAGAGCAGCCCACTTACCTTGACACTGTACCTTTGTTTTTGTTTTTGGGGTGTGTGTGTGTGTGTACTTAGATTTTAAATATTATATGTAATTATAATTATATAAATGTAATGTTTAGTATTTACACATTTTTTTATAAACAAATGAAATCATGTCCCTTTTGTTGATGAGATATATTTTATTTGCTGCACTCCCACGTCTGGCTGGAATTCTGCTGTAAGTTGTCAGATTCACTAAAACCTTCCGTCCCTCTGCTTGCTGGCATGCATCAAACACCTGGCTACTATGGACTTTCCGGGCTGCTCCCATATGGAGCCAGCCCTATAGTTTTCCTGGGCTCATTCCCACGTTTCCAAAGGATCCCGGTTCCCTTGCTTTCTTCACTAGCCAGTACTGCTGGGGCCCTAACAGTATGGATTATGTTCCGCCCTGCCTGAGTTATGACACAAGTAAGGTCATTAAAGTTAAAAGTTTTAAAATGACATGTGGATTTTATGGACCTCATGCTGTCTATATAGACTAAAGTCATCAACCAACTGCTGTTCTGGGGAATTTTACTCCAGTACTACAAGTCAGAGTATGAAAGTTGTTCAGCTTACTTATTCCTACCCACTTAAAGCAATCACCATCAGTCATTATTTTAAATTTTAAAATAAAATCTAAAACTGAATGAATCATTCCAATGTAACAAATGCAATTATTTGTGAATTCTTTTTTTGTGACAACTTCGTCTAAATAATAAATATGACAGTATGAGACTAACAATTTCTAGCAGGAAAAAAAAAAGTCACCACAAAAAAAAATAAAATAACATTCTCTTCATGGTAAAGGAAAACTCTAAAATATGTCTTTGGAGAAGGTACATAGGTGATTCAGACCACTGGAAGTCTATGTATATGGTCATTTATTCCAATTTCCATATCATAAAACTACCCCAAAAACTATTCAACTTATTTTCTTCGGGGAGAATAAAGATGAAGAACATTTAGATATTGCTGTTAAGAAATCACTGTAGACTGGTAAAATTGTCTTTCTGTCAATGGGTACAGTATGTAATAAGAAAAGCCTGGCATATTTGAAATTGTTGCTGGAGTCAAAATAATGCAGAATTTTTATATGATCAATTTTAGATGGCACTTGCTTTGTTGGTTATAAAACATACACCTTTTAAGATAGCACTGATGCTCATGAACTAAGCCCGTATTTGGAGATTATTACTTTTTTTTGCTACATAAGTTTCTTCTCTTACATTTAGCTAAAACATAAAACTACTGCCATTCCTGATATAAACTTGGCTGATTATTGAAATAAATAACAAAACCTAACCTTGTGTTCCTTGTGTTGTTAATTCCTATATTTGCCTTTCAAAATAACTCTCTCTCATGATCAAAGATCCTACATCAGAGTAACTTTGATAATAGATTTTTTAAAAAAGCATATATGTAGTGTTCGGGGCCAAAATCTAATAATTGTTTTCCTCTTTTCAATCCACATTTTGTTCAGATATCCTCCCCATCACTGCCTCCAGGAAATAGATCTTGATTACTCTGAGCTATCCAATGTATGTCATTAACACGACAAATGCTTTTTAATCTGTCCCAGTCATATAAAAGAGAGGATTTACATTTCATAGTTGGGGAATAGGTTCTCTATCTCTCACAGAACAAAAAAATAAATGAACAAAAAATGCACACAGTACTAGTTCACACTCTCAGTCCACTTGCAACCACAATGAGAAACAGCCTGGGGAAAAAGTTAATATACCAAAGATGGCAGAGCAAAGAAGCTGAAAGGCCCACTGATATGGTTCAGACAAAATCAATTCTTGAGCACTGACAAATTCTGGAGATAAGAAATACCCCTATTTCTTAGGCCATTTTTGCCAGATTTCCATTACTTACAGTTCACAGCATCATAACTAATTCAATATACTTCAATAATAATCCAGTTGAGAACTCAAACTTAAGTTTACTCCAATACTGATCTTTCTTTTGTGGTCTCATATTCCACAGAAGGAAAAGTAATACTTTCTAATGTCTTAATTTCAAAAAGATAAATTTTGAGAAAAGATTCATTTTAAGCATAGGAAACTCAAGGTGCTTTTGAAGATTCATTTACAAAGCAAGAATTTTAATGAAGTGTTAAATGAAATGTTTAGGCAAAACAAATCACATTGTTGATGAAGGTGCAAAAATCTCTAAATGGAATTAAAAGTTTAACTCTGTATGCTAACCAAATTTAATGAAAACAGGAGGTGTGTTTTATTTATATGTATTATTTGAAAGTATCCAGTTAAGGGGTGCCAGGGTGGGTCAGTTGGTTGAGGTTCTAACTCTCAATTTCAGCTCAGGTCATGATCTCAGGGTCCTGGGATCCTGCCCTGCTTCAGGCTCCATGCTCAGTGGGAAGTCTGCTTGGGATTCTCTCTCTCCCTCTCCCTCTCTGTCTGCCCCTCCCACATACGTGTGCTCTCTCTCTCTCAACTAAATAAAATCTTAAAAAAAAAGTACCAGTTAAGTTTCTTTAAATTAATAACCTTAAAATTTTTGCCTTCTTTATGCCCTAGAATTAATGGAAAACTTAAAAGAGGAATTCTTTTCTATGTTAAGGAAACAAAAGATACTAGTGCATACTTAGTCTTCTGAATATACTATCTCCAAGTGTAAACTTTACCTAATGTAAGGTAAATGAAATTCAAGTAAACACAGATTCTGGAGTTAGACATATATGTTCACCTTAGGAAAGTTCTTTCACCCACAAACTCAGCATACTCATATGTAAAACAAGGATTATGCCATCTCTTCTACGGAGTTTTGTTAGAAGATTAAATGATATATCACACTTTATGGGACAAAATGTATTTTTCCACATTTCTATTTCAAACTTTCAACTCAAAACACATTTTCTCTTAAAAATGTACAGCACAGGGGCACCTGGGTGGCTCAGTCGGTTAAGCGTCTGCCTTCGGCTCAGGTTGTGATCCCAGGGTCCTGGGATCGAGCCCCGCATCGGGCTCCCTGTTCAGCGGGAAGCCTGCTTCTCCCTCTCCCTCTACCTGCCGCTCTGCCTACTTGTGCTCTTTCTCTATCTCTCTGTCAAATAAATAAATAAAATCTTAAAAAAAAAAAAAGGACTGGTACAACTTTAAAAAAAAACAATGTACAGCATACATCAACACACACACACCAGCAGTACATTCTTATGCACACATATACACACTTTCCTCACATGTCCAGTCTAAAAAGTAACGTAGTAATAACACAGAATCTGGTTTGGGGGCTCCACGATTTACTTTCATTATTCCGTCTGCATAGCACATCTTTCACTTTTGTTCTACTTTAGAAAGTTTCAAACAGAATCCTGGGCTAGCCAATCCCATCCCTTACTCCTCCCAAATTCCTGCACTGCATCTAATATTTATGATTCATTGCTTTGCTAATTTCCTTCTCTACAAAATACAAGGTATGTGTATGGACAGTGAGCCATGAGCAATAATTCTGACTTTATATGCCAGTCATTACTTTACAAAAATCACTTATATAGTTCTACAACCCCATATCAACTTTAAGCTGTATAAACCATGGGCCATATTTTATGCATTTAAATCCTCATAATTCCTAGCCATATAATAACTTGCTAGAAATATTTGTGATCATGTTATTAATTATAATAATCACTTGAATATGATTCAAGCTTTAGTTGGACAATTTTTTAAAATTCTGACCTGATTAAAACATTAGACTCATTCACTAAGTTGTTCACCTGATGAACTGGTAGTATTCCCTAGTTAATACTCAGCTTTTTCCTGAGGTGGCTTACAAAAGACCAAATAACACATCCTTCAGGTAGAAATTCCACCAAAACCTGTAACAGTCAGTATTTCACTTCTTTAAGTCTCTTGGTAGGGAGATCTCATCACTTCCATGCTCAGAACAGCCAATCTACCTCCTGGGAAGATGACTAGCTGGAGTTGGGGATACAGCCTACAGAAACAGAAAATATTTCCTTTTTTCTCAGTGAAAATTAACCTGTCCATATAAAAACATGGAACTGGAAATTCTGGCCTCAGCAGCACTACTCAACTGTGTAAACCAACCAGATCAACAGGCTCATTTAAATTTCATATAACAAATAAATTTAGTTAAAAAAAGAAAAGAAACAAATTTACTCAACTTTGATTAGCATTTTGATACAAATGCTCTATATCTTCTGATATTTTCATATTGTCTCCAGTGCAAAAGCTGTAATTAAAGGCAGAAATAGTGCTAAGAGTCAAAAATTTAATTTATTTACCATAATCTTATATTTCCTTGAAAAGGTCCCTTGAAACAATGACCAATGACCAATCCCTCTACAACTGATTATTTCTCTCATTTAACACATAATTCTGTAACTGAATATATTCATCAAGGAATGCCTATTTTATACCTCTGGCAACATTAACAGACATCAATTCCATCAAATTATCAATGAAAATATGAAATACTATGAGACTTAATTAAGATAACAACATTGAAGAAATGAGCATTATTCTTTTGCGGAGTGTTTTCCAAGCAGGTATGCATGAACTGCTGGGTAGAGAATCCAGAATAATGGACATAGACTATTTCTAGCCCTAGAAAAGTAGCATGTTATTAATCACATTACAATCCTTGGATAATGCAGGAGACATGTTATTATACTTCTCATTGCCTGAGCCCCAAGAACTTGCCATCTCAGTAGACAACACATTTTTTCACAAACCCAATGTTCGGCTTACATGCATCTTCATTTAACTATTAGAATCTAGTAGGAAACAAATCTTTCTCATGCTCAGTTTCCTTATCTGTGAAATGGGGGGAAAGTAATAATTACCTAATGTGCCCGGGTGTTCTGTGGTTTAACTAATTAGAGGTTGTAAAGCCTGATAAAGCACTAAGTGGTATTAAATATCTATATAGCATGCATTTACTGGCCAACTTGTGCTCCAGCTGCTTAAACACAGCTGCTCCTAATAAGCAGTAGGAAATCAGCTAAAAGCATGTGAAGAGCTGATTGGAGGAAATGACATGGAAGCAGTGTTTACAACTCCTCAATTTGTTAACATTGTTTTAAAAATTAAGAAGTGTTTTCATTGTAGGATGTTGCTATCTTTAAAATTCCCTGAAAGGTGAAACTTTACCACACCTTGTAGGGGATAAAATTTTAACACTGATAGGAAGAAAATATTTGGAAATCCATGGACTATACCAAAAGTGCTTTTGAACCCAAACTGACATGGTTTGCCTTTTTTCACTATTCTCTTTTCTCTTTGCTCTGCTAATAAAATTCAGATGATATATACAGGTACAAGCAAAGACACTAGGTAAATTCTTATGGAGGAGAAGATGGGTTCTGTGCACTGTGGCTTTTTAGCAAACTAGAGGCAGACCAAGAAGACAGTGGATTATACACAAGCATATATTAGGAACTCAGGATGCTAACGACGGGTATCTGTGGCCGTACCCATATCATGAGCCTAAGTTGTGATACTTCCCTACTCCTTCGTACTCCCTTGCTAAAATAAGATCCCCATGCCCAAATCCTGTGCATAAGCCTCTCTGTTCCCCGGGGTTCTTGCCCTTGGTTGGGCAACAGGACTTTCAATGTTTTCCCCTGACCTCTCAGCCTACTTCATCCACCCCTATAACCCAGCTCTGTATTTATGACTCCAGTTTGATGGCCTGATTACAATTTATAATTATTCTTTTTATTAAACAATTTACTTTGATTTTCTTAATCATGAACTGTAACCCAATTCTAGTTAATCTAGCCATGACAGCTCAACTATATGGTCTAAACTCTTCCCTTAAAATAAGGAATATTCCTTGCCTTCATTTCTAGTACTACTACTAACATAAACAACTGCTAGCATTTACTGAGTGCTTACTGTGGATCGAATGCTTTTAAACAGTTTACATATATGCGTTAAATACTGAATCTGGACATCAATTCTCTAAGGTAGCTGCTATGGGCAATTCCTTTTACAGATGAGGAAACTAAGGCAGAGTACATAACCTGCTTGAAGTCATGCAGATGGCATGAAGAGCTGAATTTGAACCCAGGAAGTCTGGCCCCAGAGTGTGTGCTCTTCACCATTCCACTCCAGCGGCTGTGTGGCACCGGGCTACCCACGCCCTCTGTCCTCGTACTGCAGCCGGGACCGAGGCTATGCCATGTCACTGCGGGACAGAGGTGAGTGAGTATATGAGAGAGAGAGAGTGTGTGTGTAGGGCTAGCAGTCTTCTCTTCTTAGAACACCCCTAGCTATTGCTTTCAGAAAGAGTGGCTTCTGACTTTTCCATTCCAAGTTATTTTTCTGAGTAAGTAGATTAAGATAATTTCTAATCTCCATGCCCATTTTACAAAAGGCCATCAATATATTAACTTTGCAGAGGACACCACTGCAGTATATGAAAGGACATAGAAACACGTCATTAGATAGCTTAAAAAAAACTGTAAAAATTACCACAGTGAAGAGTAATACCCTTTTGAATACTGCTATGCTTTTTATTCTCAAAATGGTTATCTTTCAAATAAAGTAGCAAAAAACAAGAACCTGATCCTAATATCTAAATACTCTAAGAAATAATAGCTCAACATGAATTCATCAAAAGCAAAAAGCATTATTCTCAGCAAATATCTAAAATCATTTGGTCTCTGTTAATCACCACATAGACTCACAGAGAAAAGTGCACCAGGCCACTTGGAACCACTAATCAACTGGCTGAACATGGTGACTGTTAATATAAACTTTCAAGTTTTTCCAGGCAAAAATTATTTCTGTCATGCCAGCATCATAGGTTATCATCAGAAAATAAAACCTTGGATGTTCTGCCATCCGTTAACCTTCAAGGATGAGAAGTGATGTTTAAGAAAAAGATGTATAAGTCATCTGTTCCTCAGTACTTTACATTTTATTAGAGATCAAAATCAGCTCCTATAAGGAAATGTATTTGACTTACATCAGTTATGCCCCTCACAAAATCAACTTTCCTGAAAGACATTTTAATACTGTGCCCCTTCATAAAAAAAAAAAAATACTGTGCCCCTAACAGTTTTTGAGTGGCATATAAAATACATATGAAATTTAATATTGAATGTTATGTAAAAATATAATTTAGGACTCTATTATATAAATTCATATCCAAGCACACTAAAAACCCACACGTTACATTTTGGAATTCAGTGCTAAAGAAATCTGTGTTTCCTCTGAAGAACTGGTATATATATTCCTGTTCAGTATCATAAACTACATAATTATACCATGTTTGCTTTTTCTAAACCCCTACTCCAGCTTTCTGGAAGCTAAAAACCAAATCTGAGTGTCACTCACAGAGAGTATCTGTATGCTTCTAATTTGGCATTTTTATATTTGAAACAGATTTTTTAATTCAACTTCTCTTTTACTATTTCATTACAGATTCCTGTTTTTTTAAACCAGCCTCAGAGCTTTAATGAAACAGTATGCCCTAAACATAAATAAACAAATACCAAAATAAGTTTACCCTAAAAATAATCTTTCTAGAGTACAGATCAATATTTTAAAAACTACTGTTATAATGTACTCTTAATGTGAATAATTGGTATGATCTCAAGAACAACTAAAAATAGAGGGATTTTTCTTCTTTGCAACTTTGGCTCTTCATCTCCCTATTTATAGTTATCACAGAATCAAATTATGCTTGATGGTACAAATATCATTTCAATCAGTATAAAAATCAAAGAGCCATAGTTTCAGTGTGTTACACCTCAAAGTAAACCTGGCAATATGAAAGACTGCAAGCCAAAAGGAGCCAGTGAGGAGCAAACATGAGAACAGAGCCTTGCATAAATATACTGGTTGGATACTGTGGGGAGAAAATAAAATATTAGTACTGATAATAATAGCAATAGCACTAATCGCTTACTGTGGGCCAAATACTCATTTAACTGATAACCTCTTATCAGCCCACTCCAAAGAATGCAAGATTATGTTTGCTAACTCTTGTCTCTCCATCAGTACATTTCATCTTTCCTCTTTTCAGCTTTGTAGTCTTAAAAAAAACAAAAAACAAAAAAAAACCCTACTTATCTCATAGAGATTCTGCCCTACCCACAAGCTCTATCTAGGCAAACGAAGATTGGGAAACAGTATTAAATCCAGTGGGAAAGGGAGATAAAATTTAATAAGGTAAGGAAGAAACCTCAGCACACTAATTTAACTTGGAAATATTGGGCGCCTGGGTGGCTCAGTCGTTAAGCGTCTGCCTTTGGCCCAGGTCACGATCCCAGGGTCCTGGGATCAAGTCCCACATCGGGCTCCCTGCTCCACGGGAAGCCTGCTTCTCCCTCTCCCACTCCCCCTGCTTGTGTTCCCTCTCTAGCTGTGTCTTCCCCTGTCAAATAAATAAATAAAATCTTGAAAAAAAAAAAAAAAACTTGGAAATATTTCCCAATCTTCCCTCGTTTCAAATCATCACATTTATACTTTTTCCTTTCCTTATAAAATGAAATTCTACAAATGCACTCCCAACTCCACTGCAATATCAGTGCTTTTGTAAACTTGTGACTGGTTTCTCTGGAGTGCAGACTATAAAAATGCTCACACAAACCCGTGACCTGCTATACCTTTTCCAAATAAAAATAGAAGGGGAAAAAAAGCCCCAAAACATTTGTCATACTAACCTAGTTATCACCTATTTTCATCCCCACTTATTTGAACTTTATCACAGACGACGTATGTCCACAGAGCTGCTACATCCAACTTGACAGCTTCAAGTAATAACAAGATGGCTCGTTGTAAAGTTATTACACTGGCGTGTGTGTGTGTGTGTGTGTGTGTGTGTGTGTGTACATGTGTGCCCGTGTGTGTGTGTGTGTAAGTATAATAAGGCCAAACAGACTAGTATGTTATAGGACACAAAACTGTGAATTAAAACCCCATCAAAGTTCATTCCTCTTTACCTAGTGGCCCATTCTACAACCTTGGACCAGTCAAAGTCATTGCACATTTTCTAGGTTTTGTCATTATTGTAAAAGATGGCAGCCAACTTAACATTTAATTGTATAAGTGTCCTCAATCTTAGAGAACAGCTTATGCAGGAAGCAATTTTTTCTGTTTCTCTGCTTTTTCACAGTATGGAGTTGACCATGTGTGGACATGTAGACTAGTATTAGAATTTTGGCCCAGAAACTTAACAGCAGTGTGATATTGAACATATAACATTTTGGGCCCTAAACTTTATCATCTATTAAAAATATGGGTGAAAATATGTATTTTACAAAATTCAGTGAAAATCAGTGTAAGAATAGACATATTTTCATCCTCATGACTGGCACATTTCAGGTTTTCAAGAAATCTGTTTTCTTCAGTCACACCCCTTTGTCTCAAGATGTATTGTTCTCATCACACCAGGTTTATTCTCAGAAGCATTTACATTTATTCAATCTGAGAAATATTTGTGTGGGTTTTTACCACATCTCATATATGAACTGGGAAACCAGCTCTGCCTTTAAAAAACTTACAACCTAACTAGGAAGGGGAAAAAATAGGCAAGAATACACAATTGAGCATCAAATGAAATTCTTTAGTTTCTCAAATTTAGAACAAATGTGCTGGCCTTCTTTGAAAGTTGATACACTTTCCTGCTTACCCAGAGTATTCTTGAGGAAAGTCTGCAAAATAACTCAAGCTATGGTGCATATCTCTCAGAAGAAGGAAGTTAAATGAGACAGGAGACAGAAGTAGAGGGTAGAAATAACCTATTTAACCAAAATGACTTCATAATGTCCCATAAGCATGATGAAGTTCTACTTTGTGGAAATTTTCAAAATCTGAGTTCAGCTCTACAACCAAGCAATGAGAGTAAGACATGATTAAGAGCAGAATTAAGCTTAGCTAATTTTGATAATTCGCTTTCTTTTTCATAATTGAAGGACAACATGGTTAATGTTTTTCTTTTTTAGTCCATCTATAATCATTATGTATACATTAACATACTGTTGTTTTTATTTAGCAACATAAATATTTTTCTAAATTTCCATGGTCTTCATAATTATCATTATTAGAGGCTATATGATGTACTATCCTGTTGGTAAACCATAATTTATTAAAGCATTTTATATGTTATACATTTACTTGTTTCCATTTGGTACTACAGTGAATTTCTTCTTGCTTGGGTTGAAATATTTTCTCAGGACAAATTTCTGGGGTTACAATATTAGGTCAAAGTATATGAGTATCTTTTCTTGGGGGGGGAGGGGCTGAGGGAGAGGGAGAGAAAATATCTTAAGCAGGCTCCCAACACAGGGCTCAATCTCGCAACCCTGAGATAATGACCTGAGCTGAAATCAAGAGTCGGGACTCTTAAACAACTGAGCCACCCAGGCGCCCCAAAGTATATGAATATCTTACCCTTATAATGCCAGGAAAATTAGTCATCACCATTTACCATCTGCCTCCAACATATATATATATATATATTTTTTTTTTAAGATTCTACCTATTTATTTGACAGAGAGAGACACAGCAAGAGAAGGAACACAATCAGGGGGAGTGGGAGAAGGAGAAGCAGGCTTCCCACCGAGCAGAGAGCCGAGGCAGGGCTCGATCCCAGGACCCTGGGATCATGACCTGAGCCGAAGGCAGACTTTGAACTACTGGGCCACCCAGGCACCCCTTTTAATATATATTTTTAAGTTTTATGAATAATTTACAGAAGTGTAAGAAAATAGTGAAAAACTTTATTATAATTTATAACAAGAATTTAAACATATCAACCTTTTTCTTAAGTGAATTTTGAGATATGAATATTGTAAAAGATAAACTTTTATGAAAATGGGATGGATTGGGTTTTTGTAGTAAAGTATTATATGATTAAGTCCTTCCAGTTGAATGACTAATGAGGTGAAAATGCCATATATATTCGTGTCCTTAAAAATGCATTATTCATACACTTATTCTTGATTTGGAGAAAATTTATCTAGAATATAATAATCTGAAGATTCATGCTCTGAGACTTCACTTACATAAAAAATTTCAGCAACATGATTAAAGTCTATAGTGCTGTCTCTTTTCATTCATCTTCTGATTCATTTAATTGTGAAGCATCTTCCCTTTTAATTTTATATTTTTAAGTCTTCTTTGGAATTGTTGAGAATACAAGATGAATATTGAAATAACTCCTAGGATGATGAAATAGCAAAATGTTTCAAGGTACGGGAAAAATAATATCACTAAAATCCCATAATATATCTTAGAGGGCTCAATAGATTCATATGATAATTACAAGATAGGATGAGTTTTATTCTAATTAAAAAAATGTAAATTTCTCTTTTTTCCTTTGGAAGACCTCTAAGAAACTATAAAAGTCATGATATATCAATTCTTATAAAGAGTTAGAATTGCTCTCAGAAGACACTAAAAGCTAAAATGGGATCCAATGGACCCTAACGGTATACAGAAGGTAGACAGGTCTTTCTGTATGGCCATTTTCTAGTTAAAACAGTTTTTTTTAAAAGAGACAAAAATTAGACACCTATTACTATATATAAGGCATTATGCTATTATTTAATTTATAAGGTAGGTCCAAGAGGGAGAAATTATAATTCTCATATTACGGATGGGGAAGCAGATCCAAGGAAATTGCTTTTCTCTATTAAATTTACATCACAATTAATGACAGAACAATTATTTGAACACATTTTTATTTTATTTGCATTTATATTTATTTTATCCTATTTTATTTGTTTATTTTACTCAATTTTATATTTATATTTATTTTATTTTACTCTAATTTATTTTTATTTATGTTTATTTTTTTCATATTTCTTTTACTCTCCAAAATTCAAGTTTTACATATGAGTTAGTTTTCACAAAATGTAACCATATAAATAGGATTCTACTCGACACACTGTTATAAACCATATCAAGAAACAATATGAAATTGTGGAAAAGGACTAGAAAGAGAAAATATTCACCTGCCAGTAATCTCTGAAAAGAGTAGAATATATGGGTTTTCTACATATTTAAAAGCACAAAGGAAAAAAATGCCAGTGTGTCCCTTGGAAGCCATTCTTTTTTCTTTGAAACAATAGGGATTTATACTTTCCTGAGGTTTTAAGTCAGAACAAGGCACTGGTTTTCCTGCCCCATGGTTTGCAATTATGAGGAATAATGCTTCTGCTACATAACAGGTTGCCTGTTGCCTCTCAGCCAACCCTCTTAGCCAACCCTCTCCCCAGGGCCCACATCAAAGAGGCACATCAGCAGTTGCCTGGCCTAGCCGACTTCTCTAACTCATATTGTTTTAGAAAAGAAAAATGACTGCTAATAAATTTAAAGCCACGATGGCTAATAACTGAGTAAAGCAAGATTTTAATCATCTGAAATCAGGAAGTACTTTCAAGTTATCATAACGCCTCACATTTTTTCAGCGATTTGCTTTTTACAAGATTTTGTCCCTTAATTCAGCTTTCGAGCTAATGAAAGTCCTAACCGTGCATCTCCATGGACATATAAGAAAGAAAACTCGGTCTCCAAATTACCCTATGTTACTTTCGTCAAGGGGACCTACTTCCTAAATAGAGGAAAGCAGTATTTTTAGGAAAGCAGTTCTCAACAAGATTTGAGGGTAGGAGTAGGATGAGGAGGCAGCATTTCTACTAACTTTACCCAATCTTTAAGTTTCCAGTAACCCAGCCCTTGGTTGAGGATCACCACTATTTTGATTACTTGAGGAGATGAGAATTGAGGATTGTGAACACTCAGGGTTTTATGAGAATATGTTCAAATAGAGTCTTTTAAAAGGAATGAGAAGGTTGATGGGATCCACAGAGATGAGAAACATGGGGAGAACAAAGAAGGTTCTGCCATATGAAAATACATACGGGACTTCGTCCCACTCACAATTCTCACTCTGTGGGAGAAGTACACTTTCTTGCTTCATTGATGTTGGGCTTGACTTCCCAAGCCCACACATGACTTGTGTTGATCATTGGACTCTGAACAGAAGTGGCAGTTTCCCTATTTAGAGCACAGGCTATACTTAGTACAAAATTCTTCTGCTCTTTTGCTCCTCCATTGGAAGAGCATGCCCCATTAGCTATCAGTTCCAAAATTAAAATATGTGGAGTGACTTGAACCAAAGGGGAAAATGAATGTTTTTTTTATAAGTCTCTGAAATTTTCAAATTGTGAGTTAGGGCCCATTATTATATAAACCTGACTAATACACACTGTATTTCAAGAATTATTCTCCATATTCATTCCCCTCATTCTGACTTGAACTACATTCACTACAGTAAGCAAAACAACAGCAATTAAAAATGCAAGCTCTGAAATAAGATGGACCTTCAGTAAGCTAATTTCCACAAACCTAGTTATTCAATTGTAAAATTGGCATAACAATGGTACCTATCTCATTACTATTATTATCGTGAAGACTATGTAAGATAATAGACTTACAATCCTTAATATAATTCTTGGTATACAGTAAGCATCCAGCAAATGTTAGGTATGATATTATTATTGTTCTCATTACCTGTGTCTTAATTACTGACAATATTAACATGACACAGCTTGTATATGGGCCTGGGTGGGAAATGAGAAGTGCAAGTAGGAGGAAGGAAGGGCTGGGGCATCCTTCCAATGGCCAGTCTTCCATGAATGCAATAAAAATGGACCTCAACACTTCATTCAAGATCTTCCATAAACAATGCAACAGCAAAAAGGGAGCCCAAACAAATTGGCATTTTTAGGATGTGATATTGAGAACAAATGACTTTTACATGTGAACAAGTATGAATTGTTTCACACTGAAAGTTTTAATGCTTTTGATAGAAATGTTTCTAAGTTATATGCTAAACTCCTTTCCGCTGTATATGGATTTCGTTTTTAACCATTTTTCATGACTCTATGTCTTGGTTTCTTATCTATTTTTAACAATTATAATAATTTATATTTTTAATATAAATTTGAGATAACAATGATTATAGAGCAAATAGTGTAACTTACATGCACTCTAAATGCAATCTATGTAACACCTTTTCCTTTGTTTACTTTAAATAAAGGTTGAGTGCAGCATGTATAGTTGCTAGACTTGTGCTCCATGACCATCTTTCAACCCAAACAAATTAGTAAATCAACAGATAAATCAGTATTCTTTGAAGTTCTTTTATATTATTAATAAAATTATATTTTATCAGTACCCTTTATATTATAGCATTATTCAAAATATTTCTCTTAATTCAGAATTAGTCACTACTTCAACTGCTTTGTCATATTTAATTCAGTTTCCTATAAACTTCTAACTATGGCAACTGAGCATCTTATTGTGCACCTTATTGTGCTTGCCACAGCACTCTCTTTGGTGGGTAAATAACACCATCTTGTGAAAACTTAAGATATTTATTCTAAAGACAATAGATCCAAATTGTGATTTTTTTATTCCTATCTCATTAACTCAATAAACTTTTACCAAGAACCCACAATGCACTGTTTTGGGCAACGGAGAGAGAGAGGTAAAGCAAGACAGACAAGGTCTCCAGTCTCACAGAGCTTGAGGGGAAACAGATAATGTGCAAGTAAATAAATGAATAAATGCAGTGTGGTGTAGAGACTTAAGACAGAATGCTGTGAGAGAGAGCAGCTAGATTAGATTAGATGGCTGAGGAAAACATCTCTCTCAGGAGGTGAGATTTACACTGAGCTCTGAATGACAAGCAGCAGCTACCCAGTGGCAAGAGAGAGCTTTACAACCCCTGGTTTAAATGTGAACTGGAGCCTTTGATTCACCTTGACAATTCTCATTAAAACTATGTAATTGATCTCTAATTTATTTTTGGAGACTTTAGTGTACCAGACTTTGGGGTGTTGAATGATCAAGATTTTATTGAAACATATTTGTATTCCAAATACATATGCTGAATCCTCTCTACCTTGAAAAACTGATGAAAATTTTATGTCCCCAGAACAAAATCATCTGCATTTAACTCCCAGAAGGATGGAGAAAATGGTAGATTTTAAATATATGTTTATTAATGACTACCTACTCCTTATTTAAATCCCTATGTTTGGATCTTGGATTAAAATAATATAAAACTGCATCTGTTTTCAAGCCAAAATATGATCCCTAGATAACATGTGATTCCTTTCTAAGACAAATTCTTTATTAGCCAACTTTAGAAGTTGAAATGATTACCTTGTGTGTAAACAGCATTTTCTCTGAAGAGCTTAGTCATCCATTCAGACTTATTTTTAATTACTTTAAACCCAAATAATCCTCAACACATCTTAGTAATGTAGAGGGAAAACAATCTTATCCCAACTATTCTAATGAGTAAACTGAGGCACCGGGCAATTAAATTACTTATTCTTGATTAGCCTGTAGTCTGTATTTTCATAGTTTCAAAGTATCTGGATAAAAAGTAACCACCTTAGCTAGTTGCCTTCCTGATGACAAGAGGCTGGATATTTGAGAAACATATAGGTGTTTATTTAAATAATGAAATAATCCATTGTTTATAAAACTTTCCATTTTTTTAATCCAGCAATTCTGTGAAATTTGTGCATCTCTCCTTCGCTGAACAAGCATATACTGTGCACCTTCTATTATCTAGAAATAGTATTAAGCAGTGATAACACAAATGTGAACCAAATGTGGTCTCTCCTGGCAATCACTGTTGTTGTTTTTTTAATGTAATGTTACACAGTGTAAAACATGATCACACCTGTGAATAACCATCTAATTGTTTGTTACAGATTAACCTTCAACCTGGCACATGATGGTTGTTCAATCAGTACTTGCTTACTGATAATATTTTGCTATGTAGAGATAATCTTAGGATTGGAACCATAAATAAGATATAACTTTACTTATAAACATTATATGGAGGAAAGCATTGTTCTATTGCAGTACAAATAACCAAATTCCACATTTCAGAAATAAAAACTCATATTTAAATTCCTCAACATCTCCATCCATCCCCTCTTCTCTTTCCCTCTCCTGCAATGTTGATTCAGAAACTTAGAGTCTCCTGTCTGGACTATCACAGAGTCTAAGTGGCTTCTTCATCTCCCATCTTGCGTATGTCAAAATCACCTTCCATTTTTAAGTCTATCTTTGCATGTCATCTTTGTGAATACAAACTTTTAATGGTTCCTTCTTTTCTACTGGAGGGAGTTCAAACTTCTTAGAATTACATAGAAGTTCTTCCATGAATTAATCATTGCCTACGTCCCATCAATACCCCACAACTCAGCCAAGCTGACTCCTTACAGTTCCCATAATGTGAATTCTGTTTTATGGCTTCATGCTTTTGCCACTTACTTTCTCTCCTTGGAATGTCTTCCTCTTCACCCTGAATAGCACAGATTTATTCACATCCAGATTCCATTCTATAAAGCTTTTTCTGAATCCTATTTCCCTACTTGAGTAAAAACTTATTTCCTGCTGAATTCTCCTTATAACCATGAATGTGGACTTAAATCACAATGCCCAGACTTGAACACACTTTTAAAAATGTGTATGTATACAGGTATATCCCTTCCTGGCTGAATAAAATCTGTTGAAGTTAGGATCTTTTTTCTACATGGGTAATTTGGCATTCAATGACAATATGTTGAAGAATAAATGACTATTTGAAAGACAGCGTACAGGTATCCTAGAGAACAAAAATATGTATGAACTGTGATGGCTGCCTTTTCTCCAAATCTCCAGATGTAGGTTTGCCAACATTCTCTCAAGGCATTAGCACAGCTTAGTTCCCAGAACAGTGCTGGGTTATGAAAGAACATGTACTTTATGTTTAAGATCCTGCTTCCACCACTAACAACTATCTAAGCTTGAGCAAACTACTTATCTCTAAACCTCAGTCTTTTTATCAATAAAATGGAGAATATAACAATACATATCTTATAAAGCTGCTGTAAGGATTAAATGAGAATATATACACAGTACTGAGAAGACAGTCTGACACACAGTTAAGTCCTTAGGAAAGATAGCTATTTAATAGTTAGGACACTCAGTTGCAATTCATTGACCCAACGTAAACTGACGAAAGCCAAAAAGAAGTGATTGGTTGGTTCCCATGACGAGGAAGTAGAGTGTCTAACAGACTGCCATAATTCATTAATTCCCTTTCATTTTCAGAATCAGTTTCCCTCTCCCTACCTCTCTCTTTCTGTCTTCATTATATCCCTTTGTACATTGTTCCAATTCTTTTCCATTGTATATGGCTTTCATCAGTCCCACAGCTCCAGGCTTAAATCATTAAATTTTGGCAAACCATTTAGCAAAATAAGAGGCAAGAAACATGCACTTTCTTAGCCTCAGTTTATATTTCTGTGAGGTTTTTAATTGATCAGTGCTATAGGCTGGTGTTTGGGGGTAGGGCCTTTGGAAGGCAATTCGCTTATGAAAGCAGGGCCCTCATAATGAGATAAGCATCATTAATAAAAGAGACCCCAGAGAGCTCCTTTGCCCTTTCTGCAGTATGAGGACACAGTGAAAACACAGCCATTGATGAACCAGGAAGTGGACCTTCATCGTACACCAAATCTGCCAGCACCATATCCTGGACTTCCCATCCTCCAGAACTGTGAGAAATAAACTTGTTGTTTATAAGCCATCTCAGTTTATGGTATTTTGTTATAGCAGCCTGAATGGACCAAGACAGGGGCAGCTTGGAACCAATCACTACAGATGGGAGGGGAAGCTACTAGAACTGGTCCAACCTAGGTCACACGTTCACTCTTGAGTTCTAGAGGGTGAGTGAGGTCTGTCACTAGAATGGGGAAGGAGGGAGACTGGACAGATAGAAACCACAGCTATTATATTATCCTTCTTAATAATATTCCCATTTTCTACTTGATCTTAGCTAAAGTAAGCTTGTTTCTTCTTTCAAGTGACTATTCCCTAAAGAAGTGGTGCCCGGCATTAACCAATGGCATCAGACTGTCCTTAGTACTACTTTTGCCACAACCCTAAGAACACATCTTCATGCTCTACCCTACCCACTTATGTTAGTCAGTGAGATTTAGTTTATCACTCTTATTGCTCCCTTATGTCCTAACTCATAGTCCTTGCTTTTTGGTGGTATCTGAAATGATTTTTCCAGATGCTGACCCATATGTAAGGATATGAGTATAACTGAGTTTTTTGTAAGATGATCCTAGGAAGAATCAGTATGGAAATAGAAAAACAAGACAAGAAACAGAAGCAAACCAATATGGTATGCATTAAAGAATAGGTTATTTCTGCAGGAATCAGGGACTTCTCAGAGTTGTCCCTTCCAAGGAATGAGGAATTTGGAAAATTTATCATTCAATATCCATTTGTTACTGGCTGAGGGCAGCTCCAGGGTATGTCCATCCTCAAGCATTTCCTGTTATTCTATGAGGACTGAAAGAACAGTCTTCAAGCAAAAAGTCATAGAAGCTTATGGAAGATATCAGTATGAGGAGAGCAAGTGCCAAGGGGACCTGGGCTGGCCATTGCAGAGTCTTCTTTAAGTGGCCTCCCACATACATTTTAGGACTGAGACCTCCTTTGCTCTATGCAATAACACTTTCTTAACAAACATCCTGTCCCTGACCACCAGTCATGTTCAAACTTTCTTGATAGCCACTGGCTATACTACATTGTCTTACTCTTGGAACTCAGTACCTTAATCCTGACTATAGATAGCTATAATTCTTGGATTCCTTACTTCTAGCCATATAGCTGAATCTACTCCTATAATATAAAACACATTTAGCTAGTACAGGCTTGACTACGTGTCCTATTGTCCTATTCCCTTCAACTGCTATCTTATCTGATACTGCATCTCACAGAAATACAGTCTTTGTCAAAAGGGAGTTCACAGATTTCAGGAGAATATAATATGAACAAGCAAATTACTTTATATTCCAACTTAGGTATCTCTCTAATAAAAAGCCTACCATAACACGCCAAGTCATGTCAGGGTGGTCTTCACACTTTTCCTGTCAGACTTATTGCCCTTAAACTTATTTAATTTTTCATATCTTTAATAACAGTTTTATTGAGATATAATTCACATACCATAAATTTTACCTTTTATTGTGTACAATTCAGTAGTTTTCACAATATTCACAAAGTTTGGCACCCATCATCACTAATTCTAGAATATTTTCATCCCTTCCAAAAGAAACCCCATACTCAGTAGTAGTCACTCCCTATTTCCACCACATACTCCCCATCTCTGGCACCACTAATCTCCTTTCTATGAATTTGTCTATTTGGCACATTTCTTATAAATGGAAACATAAAATATGTAGCCTTTTGTGCCTGGCTTCTTTCACTTAGCATGTTTGCAAAGTTCATCCATGTTGCAGCTTAGAACATTACTTTATTACTGAATAATTTTCCATTGTATGGATATTCCACATTTTATTTATCCATTCACAAGTTGATAGATATTTTGGGTTGCTTCTACTTTTGGAATATTAAAATGAAGCCGTTGTGAACATTCATGTACAAGTTTTTGTGTAAAAATATGTTTTTTTTTGTTTTGTTTTGTTTTGTTTAAAGATTTTATTTATTTATTTGACAGAGAGAGACACAGCGAGAGAGAGAACACAAGCAGGGGGAGTGGGAGAGGGAGAAGCAGGCTTCCTGCCGAGCAGGGAGCCCGATGCGGGGCTCGATCCCAGGACCCTGGGATCATGACCTGAGCCGAAGGCAGACGCTTAACGACTGAGCCACCCAGGCGCCCCTAAAAATATGTTTTAAATTCTTGGGTATATAACAAAGAACAGAACTGGTGGATCACAAGTAATTCTGTATTTACCATTTTGAGGATCAAACAACCATTTTCCAAAACAGCTGACTCATTTTACATTTCCACCAACAACGTATGAGGGTTCCAATTTCTTACGTCTTTTTTTTTTTTTTTTGAGATTTTATTTATTTATTTGACCGAGAGAGAGCACAAGTAGGCAGAGCAGCAGGCTGAGGGAGAAGCAGGCTCCCCGCTGAGCAGGGAGCCTGACGTGGGGCTCGATCTCAGGACCCTGGGATCATGACCTGAGCCAAAGGCAGCCACTTAACTGACTGAGCCACCCAGGCACCCCCAATTTCTTACATCTTTGCCAACACTTGTTATTGTCCATCTTTTTTATTATAGCCATCATAGTGGTTATGACATGGTATCTCATTGTGGTTTTCCTTTGCATTTCCTTAATGACTAATGATGTTGAGAATTTTTTTCACGTGCTTATTGACCATTTTTTATCTTCCTTAAAGAAATGTGTGTTCGGATCCTTTGCTCACTTTGTAATTGGGTTATTTGTCTTTTTTGGTTAAATGTAAGAGTCCTTCATATTTTCTGGATACAACTCATCAGATATATGATCTGCAAATATTTTCTCCATTTTGGAAGCTGTCTTTCACTTACTTGATATTATCCTTTGAAGCACAAAAATTTAATTTTAATGAAGTCCAATTTATCAATGTATTAGGTTTCTACTGCTGCTATAACAAATTACCACAAACTTAATGGTTTAAACCAACACAAAATTATTGTATTACAATTGTAGACATCAAAGTCTAAAACGGGTCTCAATAGGTAAAAATCAAAGTGTTGGCAGGGCTGCATTACTTCTGAAGGCTCCTAGGAGAATCTGTTTCCTTGCCTCTTCCTACTTCTAGATATTGCACGCATTTATTGGCTTATGGTCCCACATCACTCGAAATTCTGCTTCTGTCTTCACAATTCTTCCTCTGACTCTGACGCTCCTGCATCCTTTTTTTTCCAAGGATCCTTGTGTTTACACTTGGCCCACCCAGATAATCTAAAATACTCTCCCCATGCTGAGATCCTTAATTTAATCACATCTGCAGTGTCCCTTTTATCATGTGAGGTAACCACAGGTTTTGGGTTTTGAATATGGACATCTTTATGCAGATATCCTACCACAATTTATTTTTTCTTTTGTCACTTGTGCTTTTCGTATCATTTGTAAGAAATCATTGCCCAACTCAAGATCTCAAAGATTTTGGCCTATGTTTTCCTCTAAGAGTTTTACAATTTTAGCTCTTACATTTAGCTCTTACAAGTCTATAATTCAGTGGCATTAATTATTGTATATGGACTGAGGGAAAAGTTCAACATCATTCTTTTCCATGTATATATCCAGTTGTTCCGAAACTGTTTGTTCAAAACACTATTCTTTCCCCAAAGAATTTTTGTAGCACCTTTGTCAAAAATGAATTTGCCAAAAATATAAGGGTTTATTACCAGACTGTATTCCATTGGTCTATATTAATAGATCATACCACATTGTATTGTTTACTGTAGCTTCGTAGTGTGTTCTGATATCAGGTAGTTTGAGTCGTCCAGTTTTGTTCTCTTTTTTCAAGATTGTTTAACTACTCTGGTTCCTTTGAATTTCCATGTGGGTTTCTGAATCAGCTTGTCAATTTCTGCAAAAAGGCAGTGTAAGTTTTGAGATGGATTGTATTGAATCAGTAGGTCGACTTGGAGATTATCATCATATTAACCACAGTAAATCTTCTAATCTATGAACGTGAAACATTTTCCCATCTATTTAGGTTTTCTTTAATTTATTCAATAATGTTTCATAATTTTCAGTGGTTAAGTGTACATTTCTTTTGTTAGATTTATTACTAAATAGTTCATTCTTTTTATGGTATCATAAATGAAATTGCTTTCTTAATTTCATTTTCAGATTGTTCATTGCCAGTTTATAGAAATGCAATTAATTTTTGTATGTTGACCTTGTATCTTGCAACTTTGCTGAATTCATTTGTAAGTTCTAATAGTTTTTATGCATCTATTGCTTAGGGTTTTCTATAAGCAAACTCAAGACATTTGCAAATAGAGAGAGTTTCACTTCTTCATTTCCAATTTGGATGCTTTTTATTTATTTTTCTTGCCTAATTGTTCCAGTTAGACCCTATGTTGAAAAGAAATTGTAACAGCAGATATCATCCTTTATTTTAATAGTATGTTAAATTATCTGCCTTTCCCATCACAATATAAACTCATCAGTGGCCTAGTTCATGGTATGGTTAAAAGTTGATGTTCAATACAAATAAATGAAAAGCAGAATATGATAAATGTGAAAAGAAAATGCAAATAACAAAGTTTCAGGACATGTAGTTACCACTTGTTAGTAGGAATAAAAGAATATGAATGGATCTTAAAAGACGAGTTGGATTTTGACAAGATAAAATACATTCTAGGCAGAGGGAAAAATGTAAGCAAAGATATTTAGGGAGAAAGGTATGGGGCATGACTATGAACAACACTAGGTATATCTGAATTTTTTATAGAACAGAGAAAAGGAAGGTCTGTCCTCATTACTGTAAATTCAGTTATTAAAATACCAAGCAGATAATACAAATTAGTTAAACCAAGAAATTTTCATATGAAGTATCTTGGGACAACTATACTAATACTGCACTGAGCAATATTTACAATATACTCACTGACCACCCACAGTTAGGACAAGGAAATTTTTCCATTGACTCCACAAAGTAATATTTTTGAAATATGATGATTAACCAACAAATAATGATGAACTATTGGAGAAAATTTAACCCAATTACAGACTAATTTTGGAGCAGGACAGGACATTTCATCTTTATACTTAGAATTAATAGAACTCTCATATGTCATAAGAAATTACTCTTTTCTATGGAATCTTATAAAATTTTAGTACCAGTTTTACAAAAGAAAATTTCTTTCTCTGCTCATCCTTATGGCAAAGAAAACTGATAATCTCTGATGTGAAAATTCCTAGGTTTTACTGCTGGGATTGGACATCTTCCATTCATGCTTTCAGACTTACTTGCTAAAGTTTGACACCAATTCAAACAATTTGAAAAACTCAGTCCCATGTAAAGGCAGCAGTTTATTTAAGACCCCGCACTAAATTCTGAAGCCAGTATTACACTATATGTTAACTAACTAGAATTTAAATTAAAAATTTGAAAAACAAAAAGACCTTGCTTGATTATTTGTGTTTAGTAACTCCAGATAATTTCATGAGGAGAGAGATTTATCAGTAACATGCACGTTCTAAATGACATTTAAAATATAATTAAACTAAAAGCAGTAGCGAAATTATAGAAGTGCCAGGAGATTTTTAGAATTAAACTTACAAATTTTTCAAAATAAATTAATCAGTGCACTTTTTCTCTCTCAGTAAGAATTCAGATTCAGTGTGGATCGGAAACAATAGTCCTTGTACAAAGAATAATTAACTCCCAAATTAAGGCTTGCTTCCTTTCAAGGAATTTACGGTTTTGTCTAGGATAAACATTAAATTAAATGGTCATACTTTTTAAAGAGCCAGTTTGTTGAGACATGGTAAGGGCACGGATATGGATATTCTTTTTTTTTTTTTTTTTTTTTTTTTTTAAAGATTTTATTTATTTATTTGACAGAGAGAGACACAGCGAGAGAGGGAACACAAGCAGGGGGAGCAGGAGAGGGAGAAGCAGGCTTCCCGCGGAGCAGGGAGCCCAATGCGGGGCTCGATCCCAGGACCCTGGGATCACGAGCTGAGCTGAAGGCAGACGCTTCACGACTGAGCCACCCAGGCGCCCCACGGATATGGATATTCTTCTCTATTTTACCTTATTCTCTCTCATACCTCTGTAATAACTTATTGTTTCTGATGACTAATCTTATTGTGATTTTTTTCCCTTAAAGTATTAGAAAGTAAGATGTCTTGAGAGGGGCACCTAGGTGGCTCAGTTAACCAAGAGCATCTGACTCTTGATCTCAGCTCAGGTCTTGATCTCAGGGTCCTGGGTTCAAGCCCCATGTTGGGCTCCATGCTGGGTGTGGAGTCCCCTTAAAAAAGAAAAAGTCTTGGGGTGGGTGGATGGGTTAGCCTGGTGATGGCTATTAAAGAGGGCACGTACTAAATGGAGCACAGGGTGTTATACACAAACAATGAATCATGGAACACTACATCAAAAACTAATGATGTAATGTATGGTGATTAACATAACATAATAAAAAAGAAGAAAAAGAAAAAGTCTTGAGAGCTTGTAAATAAACCCAACTTTCCCATAAAAGGATAGATTCTTCTACAGATTCCTCTGAAAGACCCATAAAGTTATTTCAATTTTAAAGTATATATTAACAGAAACATTAAGTTTCAGGTTGAACAAATTGGGTCTCTGTCATTTTTTTGAAATAGAGTTTTTAGGTTTAGTGTTCCTCAGAGCTTAGAGGGGGCAGTGCTGCCTCCTACATGGTCTTCATTTTCTCAGGAGTCAAATGCAATTCTGCTCATTACTTAAACAAGGACTTGGTCTTGGTTCTTAACTGTGTAGGCACAGTAGAGACAGAGCTACTCCCCACTATGCCCAGTGCTTGACATGAAATTCCATGCACCCCTTCATTTCTTCAGCCAATATTTACTGAGTACCTACTATGTACCTAGCACTGTGCTAAATGCTGCAAATAGAGTGGAGGAAGGCAGCATCTCTGTTCTCAAGTTACTTCCAGTGCAATGGATAAAACAGATTATATGGTATACATCACACATTAACCTGTCTTGCCAATTTCCCCCATATCCTTCCAACTTTTTAGCCTTTATCAAAACTTTTCCCCCTCATCTTAGAATGCCTTGTCACTCCTCACAATTAAAACACTACCAATTTTCAAGGTCTAGGTAAACACCTAACTTTTTTTCACAAATCCCACTCCAATGTATATACATGCTTTTCTAGAGCAAGTCTTGTACCTTAAGTTTCTTTCATACCCCATAGTGCCTAACAAAAAATTATGCATACTTTAGGGTGTTATTTTGGACACAACCAAACACGATAACTGGGAATTTCAAAAGATGATCCATTAGACATTTTCTTTGCTTATCCCCAGCACTAAAGGAAAATACAAAACTGATATACTCTAAGAAATAAAGAAGAGCAACCCACAAAAACTCATCCTATCATGTCTCCAGTTGAATCCAAGTGAAGAATTCACTCAAAGACATGACAGCATAATGGAGTGAGAGGCATTAATTATACTCTCTGAAGGAGCCACCCTCAGCCATGCATCTTAAATGTTCATCACCTGGAATGAGTCACCAAGGCCATGCCCACGCTACACAGAACCATGTAGGCATATAGTAATCTCTGTCCCTTAACTCAATTTTCCTACACGATTTGGTAGTTTTCAAAGCCCTAACTAAAAAAAGGAGTTTGTATAAGTGACAATGCCTTTTCTATAGGAACAAATCTCACTTTAATTGGACCCCCATGCTGAATGAAATAAGCCAAATATAAGAACAACAATAACAAACCAAACCTAGTTTATAATTCCAAAAAGTAGGCCAGGTATTGCCTGAGGCTATGGTGGGGGGGCTAACTACAAAGGAAAACCAGATAATTTGGGGGAGTAATGGAAGTATTCTTCTATATCTTGATTGTAGAAGTGGCTACACAGGTATATACATTTGTCAGTACTCACTCACCTGTACATGTAAGAGAGCTGCATTTAAGATTTATTTATTTATTTGAGAGAGAAAGACAGTATGGGGGGAGGAGCAGAAGGAGAGGGTGAGAGAGAATCTGAAGCAGATTCCCCACTGACCATGGGGTTTGATCTCATAACCATGAGATCATGACCTGAGCCGAAATCGAGTCAGATGCTTAACTGACTGAGCCACCCATGTGCCTCATAAGAGGGCTGCATTTAATTGTACATTAATTATACTTCAATATTTGTTTTAAAGTTGAAAAAAAAAAAGGCCTCCAGTTTTGTCCAAGTAATTCTATGGTCAAGAAGCAGGACTTGATGGGGCGCCTGGGTGGCTCAGTCATTAAGCGTCTGCCTTTGGCTCAGGTCATGATCTCAGGGTCCTGGGATCGAGTCCCACATCAGGTTCCCTGCTCCACAGGGAGTGTGCTTCTCCCTCTCCCTTTGCCTCTCTTTCTGCTTGTGCTCTCTCTCGCTATCTCTGTCACTATCTGTCTCTATCAAATAAATAAATAAAATCTTAAAAAAAAAAGAAGCAGGACTTGATGAGAATTAAAGAAATTCATGCAATTGATTCATTCTAAGAAATGAAACCTAAAAACATGTGGACTCTTTCTTCATCATCTTCAGAAAGCATCTAACTCACTCTGGAAAGTCATTTTCTGTGGTGTTTTTCCTTATTTATGGTTTTCAATGTTTCATATGTTTAGGTCCATGGTGAAATTATGAAACAGGTGAAGTTTGCCTTTGCCCACCATGCAGCTCCATCTCCAACATCACTTTCCACACTGTCTCCTCCAAGGAAATCCATTCTGTCTTCTGTCTTGTCTGTAAGGCTCCATCTGGAATTAAGGAATAGCAAGTGCCTAGAAATGGCACTTGTCTCTTTATACCCCTACCAAAAATTATTACTAATATCATTAGCATCTAATATTTCCTTAACGCATATTTCCCAGGCATTCTGCTACTTGGATTCATCTATTTAATCTTCAAAATGTCCCTCCAAAGTCAGTATTTTGTTATGCCCATTTTTAAAAGATGAAGAAACTAGTTATGTACTGATTAGGCAACTTTCCTAATTTCTAAAAATTAGTAAGTTAGGGAATCTTGATTCAAGTCCAAATCAAGAACCTCTGTCCATGACCAAAATGTTCTGGTACCTAAGCCCACTCTATAAGATCTCAGCTCTGCATTAAGCGGTAGCTACACCAAATAAGGCAATCATGCCAATGTGTTAGTGTCATTGTGTTACTACACTGAGGCCATACATTTAAAATCCCACAAGGTCTTCTTCTAAAGAAAATGAAAATGTTTTGTGAGAGATAGGTGTGCTCAAGTAGTCAGGAGACCCTTTCACTATGAAACTGAGGTCGTGAAAACTTTCCCTATATAGGTTAAATTTTCTAGGTAGTCAGTTAAGAAAAATCTAAAGTAACCATCAAAGTCACTAAGACTATTTCTTACAGATTTTTCAAGATTGTTTGTTTCCATTATCAAGAAATGATATCTATGTAGTTGTCTGCCCATTTTTTAAACCAAATGAATATTTAATTAAATATTTTATTCCTTCAGTAAAACTCAAATCAATAGGGAAAAATATCCTAGATGAGACTCTCCCACATTCTTTTTCTCTTCTAACAAATTCACCAACAGTTTTTTCCAACATGAACTAAAAATAAAAATGTTGGTAAAATATTCCAACTATTATATGACTAGCCTTCACCTTGTATTTTTGTATCTCAGAGATTGAAAACTTGGAAAAATAATTTTATAATGTTTCCCTTTCAAAGAGATATTTTATAAACATAAATGTGACAGGTTAATTGTCATTTGACTCAAAATGACCTTTGCTCAACACCCTTCTTGATAACCATCATTAATATAAAAATTTTAAAATGCTTTCATGTATCTTTGGCTGGGTTTAACAGCTGGTACAATATCTTCTTTAAGAAAATATATCAGAGGGGGAGAGGAGCCATGAGAGACGATGGACTCTGAAAAACAAACTGAGGGTTCTAGAGGGGAGGGGATGGGAGGATGGGTTAGCCTGGTGATGGGTATTAAAGAGGGCATGTTCTGCATGGAGCACTGGGTGTTATACGCAAACAATGAATCATGGAACACTACATCAAAAACTAATGATGTAATGTATGGTGATTAACATAACATAACAAAAAAAAAGAGGGAAAAAAAAAATATATATATAGTAAGGGTGCCTGGGTGGCTCAGTTGGTTAAGCACCTGCCTTCAGCTCAGGTCCTGGGCCGAGCCCCATGTCGGGCTCCAATACAGTAGATTAGAGTCAACAAGAAAGTTAAATATATGGAAGATTTCTTTAAAAAAAAAAATCACAAGAGTCTGGACTTATGAGATAGAACTGTCCAAGCCCAAGGAAAGGACAGATACTGATTCAATAAGACATCAAGAGTGTGTATAAAGTTTATCAAGTAATGTATCTATAAGATACAAACCCGAAGTATGCTTTATTATACATGCTACAAAAGAAAGCTTTTATAAGCAAATGAAAAGGCACTCAGTATCATTAGTCATTAGGGAAATATATGTCAAAGCCACAATGAGATACCACTTCACATCGACTAGGAAGGCTATTAAAATAAAAAACAGAAAATATCAAGTGTTGGCAAGGATGCTGAGAAACTGCAAATCTCATATAGTGCTGATAGAAATGTAAAATGGTATAACCCTTGTGGAAAACAGTTTGGTAGTTTTTCAAAAGGTTGAACACAAAACTACTATATATCCTAGAAATTCAACTCCTAGGTATATCTACAAAATAATTGAAAGCAGGAACTCAGATATTTGTATACTGATGTGCATAGCAGCATTATTTACTATAGCCAAAAGGTGTAAACAACCCAAGTGTCAGTCCACAGATGAATGGATAAATAAAATGTGGTGTATATATATGTACACACACACACACACACACACACACACAGTGGAGTATTTTTCAGCCACAAAAAGGAATGAAATTTTGATACATGCTATAACATGGATGGATCTTAAAAACATGTTTAGTGAAATAAGCCAGACACAAAAGGGAAAATATTGTAGGATTCCACTTATATTAAGCACCTAAACAGACAAATTCATAGAGACAGAAAGTGAAGAGGTTTCCAGAGGCTGGGGGAAGAGTGGGGAGGAGTTAATGTTTAATGGGTACAGAGTTTATGCTGGGGACAATAAAGATTTTAGTATACATAGTGGTGATGGTTATACAGCCCTGAGAATGTATTTAATGCCACTGAATTTGCACACTTATGAATGGTTAAAATGATAACTAGTATGTTATGTATATTTTCCCAAAATAATAACAATTTTAAAAAAGAAAGCTGCAGTCAGCTCCAGACTCTTCCCCACCCAAATGTGGTTCAGGGCCTTTCTCCACAGACACAATCGACTCAGAATGAGCTGTCGTTATACATAAGAATGCAGTTTAGTAGAAGGAATCTCAGTTCAAATCACAGAACTGAGGTGCTACACCAGTCGTATATCAGCCTCTGCTTCCCTCCCATCTGTTTAATCTGCTAAACTAGAAACTATGATCATTTGGGGAAGACATCATGTCTGTCCTCCGCTAGGATGCTTCACAACATCATTATGCACAAGAAGGATATTCCATAATTGAGTCAATGATTTTAACATAAAAGGAATCTGTCAAGTCATTCCATCTGAAACATAACTAGACAGAAAATCTGCTAGAAGGAAAGAATGAAGTCAGTTGGAAACTAAGACAAGTGCTGGTTTCTTCCATTTTATTCAAATGGCAGCA
The DNA here is from genome assembly GCF_004348235.1 of Phoca vitulina. Lineage (NCBI taxonomy): Eukaryota > Metazoa > Chordata > Mammalia > Carnivora > Phocidae > Phoca > Phoca vitulina. Next base: position 22,031,930 of record NW_022589710.1, read on the forward strand.
AATCAAATTAAGATAATTACTGATGTATACTTAGGCACAAAAAGAAAAGGCAATACACGGAACTCAAAGCACTTAACACACAGCTGAGGCTGAGTATTTCACTGCATTCAGTATTTCTTCCAAGAAGTAGTAGAAAGTGGCATGTGCTTGGAATAAGGAGTCATGAGTTTTTCATTTAACTTCATCAATGAGTTTTACTCCATACCAAAAAAAAAAAAAAAAAAAAGGCTTTTAAATAAATAACTGATTTTGTTTGCCTTGATTTCCCCCATCTGGAAAATATAATACCTCCTCCATGCACTTTGCAAGCTTGTGTTTTAAAATTATATTAATTTGTAATTGGAATGGATTTTTAGAGATAAGCTTGCTCCCACCCCATCCTTTCACAATAAATCAAGCCGGGAGAGGTTTAATTACATACTCAAAATCACCCAACTAGATAAGGAGAGAGCCAGACAAGGCATCAAGTCTACCAAGGAATTATTTTGTGTCACTATAAACTCACCTCATTGTGTTTTGAAATGAAGAATAAATCTGTTTGAAATGTACAAAATATATTCAAATAAAAGTAAAAATTTAATATAGATTTAGGTGGATAACCTATTGTATGTTCTGAATATCCTAAGTAATATTACTAGCACAGAGGGAAAATAATAACTGATTTAGTTTTTAGTTTATACCACACAGAATAAAGAACTATAATTCAAATTTACAAAGAAATGAGATATATTTGATTTGTGGCCATATTGGTTACATGGCTATGGTGGGTTTCCTCTTCTTTAATATTGGATATAGTTTAATTCTTTACCTAACTCTTACTGAATTAATGATGTCATGGCTGCTTTTGGATGTAACAGGAGTTGTCCCCACACCTTCTCTAGGGCTCTCAGTAGTGTTGACTCATTAAAGTCTCAGACTGTTGGGACAAAAGAAATGCATCAAAACCCATCAGTGGGGATGTGCAGCCTCCGTCATTCTCCTCCTTGTAAACCACATTAACTATGTATGTCTGTTTGTCAGTTCACAGAAAAAAACAGGAAAGACTGCACTTAAATTGGTATAAATCCATCACTGCTGCTAAAAATATCTTTAAATTAAGGGTCTTTCTGATAGCTGAATCAAAGCCATTTAACATTGAAAAAAAAATCACATTAGCCAGTAAGTCTTCCATGCTTTAATGGACAACCTTAACAAGAAATTTTAATTTAGTGATAGCAAAATTACATGCTGTTATTACTAGCATCTTCTTAAAACATACGGAGATATGTTCTATGAAATGCCTACCATCCATGAAACTGCATAGCTATAGAGAGTAATAGTATAAGCCTGCCCTCACAAGATTTTCAAAGAGAGTCCAGGCTGACACATACTTCACATCAAGTCAAACAGGCACACTAAGCACATAATTAACATCTATTTTTGAGCACCAAATATGCTGTATACTGAGGATGTCTTTTTACTCCACAGGGTAAATACTAGTTGATGCCATCAGCTAGATATGAAGATCAGACAGAAGGCAAAAAGAAAATACCAAAGGTGTCTTATAGTTGCAGAGTGTAACTAGGTGCCACTGTTTGGAACAGCTTTGGTTTGGTTACAGAGCAAGATCAAGGACTCAAGGAGGCCATGTGTCTACCGTGCTAGAAATCAACGCTTGCGACTCTCCCAACAAGACTCTGCATCCTGGACACAGAAGAAAAAATAAATGTATTGATCCAGGGTAGTTGTTTTCCAGGAAGATTATAAAAGGTTAGTGAGCAAGAGTTTAAGGTATGGCCCTAAACTATAAATGGTCCTTACATATAAACCTATTTTCTATTACTAGTCTACTCATCTAGAATAAAATAGCTATATTCATTTCCTTGTCTATTATCTAACATTGAAACTAAATGGTTTTATGAAAAAAATCTTTCTTTTAAATAAGAAAGGCAGTACTCCATCAGAATTACATGCATAGCTGAGATGAAGCTCAAATTTTGTTCTTAAAAAGTGTGGGTAAAAGTAAAAGATTTTTTTGTTCCAGTTTTAGCGGCATCTGAGACAAGGTCAAAGGTCATGATCCAGAGACATTAATGAATAGTGCTTGGATGTGTTAGCCCAGTGTATATGTAGTTCTGGAAATAAAAGCAAGCTTGTGTATGGCTGAACCCATACTAATAGATAGTCTTCAATAAAACTTGAACTTGAAATCTCTTCAATTCATGCAAGTATAAAAATTATATACTCTCCTGTGGCTTTGGAGTTTTGGTTTATGATTATTTTCCTGGAGTCATCATGTACTGTTTTAGGTCTGACCACTATAGGAAATTCACTCATTTAGAAAGAACAGGAATGCCACAAGCTATGTTAACATTTATTTGATCTAAGAAAGCTCCTTCCAGGACTGTGGAAACCTATGACTAGTTTAAATCTAAATAGAAAATATTTTTTTAAATAAGTGACACATGTTTTGCTTCTATCTTGTACCAGCAACTTAATGTTTTTATGAAATGACCATGTTAAACAACTAGCCAACAAACTGACAGGCCCAATCACCAAGGTGTCTTGTGAGTACCAGCTATTCCAGATCCAAAAGGCTAGTGCAAACCAAGAGGCCTCGTGCAGAATGAGTGCCATGGAAGCATGAATTATTGCCTGCTTTTAGATCAGACAGTGCCAAGAGGGATGAGCATTCATTTTGATCTGATGAACCACTCATTAAAACAGTAGAATAATTCCACTTTATTTTTTGAGGGTGTTTATAGAAGTCAAAAGCACTATAAAATACAAACAATTATAATTCCTCTAAAAGCTGGAGGAAAAGGACACCACCTATATTTCCTCTCTTACTAGGTTGAAATTGTGTATGTTTAGTTTCCTACCATGTCTCTATGGAAAACTATTTCCAGTAAAGAAGACTTTAAATGGGAATTTCTTTTTATCCCCTTGGGGGATAAAAGTGACAGAGAAAGTTTTTGGACTTTTGCCTTGAGGCTTCCCATGGTTGAAAAACTTCCCAACAGTTTGTCTGTGGTATGCAAAACTGATGAAAGATAGACCTTGGGGAATAAAATGAACCCCAACAACCATGCTTCCCTGGTGCAGGGCTCAGGGACTGTGAGGTATGTTATGCTGGAGAGAAGAAGGCCTAGAGTGCAGAAAGTGAGGTTGAATGCTGCATAACACTTTCGAACTTGGTTCTCTGGAGTCCAAGTAAAGTACTTGGTAAGTCTGAAAGCTTAAAGAAAAAGAAAGGCAAGAGAAAAAACGTAAGTCATATGTAAAATAGAATCTACATATGACTTCCATCCAATTATTGCCCACACAAAACCACAGGAGCCTGTTTATCTTCTCAAGTCCAGCTTCAATTTCAGGGTTAGGATTAATGAGTCTACTATATAATCTACCCTAATGAGAATGAGGACCACTGCTCTTTAAGCAACAATACAGTCTGTTTGCCAAAATGCAAAGAGAGACCTGCAATATTTTTTACTCTTCCACCTTCAATGATTTAAATAAAAGGATCCTAATTTTTCCTGTCTCACTACTAATTGATTTTGCTTTTATAGTCCTTTCCCAGGCATTAATGAAACTATCAGATTTCATTTGAATGCTTTATTAAACTAATACATCAGTCTGCACCAGTTCCATGTAGTGATGCATTAGTCCAAAGCATCAGAGTACATCCTCAAATTATGTACAGCAGACATAAAATCATCACTGCTCAAAGAAGAGCTACTTCAAAAAGGGGTACTATTTGATGTCACATTGGAAAGTGTTCCTGTGCCCGGTTGCTCCTCTGAACAAGAGATTTGTATTCTGTAATATGCTGCCTAGCAAATGCTTTGATTTTGTCCAATGACTGAGCTAAAATTAGATGTGGGTTCATTTCTAGTTCCCCTACTCATCTCTTAGTAACTCTGTCCCTCTGTCTCTCTCTCTGCCCACTCCCCCACTTTCTCATTTCCTTTTTCTTTTCCAGGTCCACTGTCTCCAGACATGTAATTGAGCCAAATCAGGATAGAACATGGAAGGAATACCTGGAGCTTTCGCTTTGGTATTTCAAATGTCACTTTTCTCACTTCCTTCCCATCCCCTTCTTCCCTCTTTTCTCCCTACCCCACACCACTCACCCCCTGTTCCTTTTTCTTTAGTCACGATCTTACTCTAGCTCTCTCAGATTAAAAAGTTTGCTGATCCTTCCATCAGGAAGGGGAGTCTGTTTCCCACACTTTGAATCTGGACCAGCCCTGTGATTTTCATGGAAATGATATCCTGCAATTTCCAAGAAGGCCTCATTCTCATCCTCTTGCAGCCCTGAGATCATTATGCTTTGAAAAAGTTGGTCTGGCTTCCTTGAGGCTGAAAGACCACATGCAGAGAGGCCCCCCCATCCCAGTGGACCCCCCTGCTGAAGCATGTGCATAACAGAATGCAGCAAGAGCAGCAGAAGAACCACCACACCATCCACAAAGTCACCAATGATAATAAATTGTTTTCAGACCACTGCACTGGGGAGTAGTTTGTTACAGAGGAACATACAACTATTACACTCTGGTTTCTGTCTTGTTTTCTTTCACTCTTCCTCTCTTTTTCTTCCTCTATGATTTAAAATGTCTTGTGCTAGGAATGCTATTGACATGTGTCTAGTCACAAGAGCATCCTTGGGTTTATTTCTTTGTATTTGGTAAATAAGTTTTTTAATGAGTAGCACAGTACTTAACCATAAACCCATCAATTCATTTAACTTCAGTGAGACAGAATGAAGGCAATCACTACTTTTGCACTTAACAGAGAAGATGTAAAATAGTTAAGTGGCAAACGTGTGTTTGAGTCTATGTGCACGTGTGCGCGCATGCTGTGTACACACACACACACACACACACTTATAATCATAGCTATAAGGAATTTATGTAAAATATAGGAAGTCCTAACTATAGGAGGGGCCTATGGACATTACAGGGTTATATGAGCCACCTGACAGACAGAAAAGATATTAGATACTGTTATATCCTTCTTATTTTTCTATAAGACAATACAGATAGAACATTGTTTACAAGAATGGGGAAAATCACATCAAATCAACCCAGCAAATATTCAAGGAAACAAAATTAAGATAATACGCAACAACAAAAAAAAGATAATACGCAACATCCCCAGAGTCCTATAGGTAAGCTTTATAATGGTTACAATGAAATTAATTAACTTCAGAATTCCCAAAAATAACTTTAACATGAGTTCTGAGGGAAGTCTGTGAAATTCCTTCTCACAAACTGAAGACTAAGTATCCCCTGCAAAAAAGAAAAACGGATTTTACAGTAGGTGCCCACAATCTCCATTGCTATTTGATTATATGGTACATGTGTATTCCATAATGTCACGCCTTAAGGAAGCTAGCTCCTTCCCCATCTCTCCTCCTGTCCTTCAACTCTCCCCTTCTTTTTCGTGGCCTTGGTCTTTCTCAGATATGCTCAGCCCACTCGCACTGCTGTCTCCTGATGACTCTCCAAGTCTCCTTCATGCTGCTGTCTCAGGGAGGCCGGCTCCCACTGCTCTAAATAATGGTGCCCCACCCAGTTAGTGTTTTATATATTAATCTGGTTATAAGAGTTTACATTTCACAAATGACTAACTGAAATTATCTTATATTTTTCTTTGTTATTTTCTTTTTTCACTTTTTTTAAATTTTATTATGTTATGTTAATCACCATACATTACATCATTAGCTTTAGATGTAGTGTTCCATGATTCATTGTTTGCGTATAACACCCAGTGCTCCATGCAGTACGTGCCCTCCTTAATACCCATCACCAGGCTAACCCATCCCCCCACCCCCCTCCCCTCTAGAACCCTCAGTTTGTTTCTCAGAGTCTATAGTCTCTCATGGTTTGTCTCCCCCACCGATTTCCCCCCCTTCATTTCTCCCTTCCTACT
>NW_022589710.1:22037942-22144450 GCF_004348235.1 Phoca vitulina
GGAACACAAGCAGGTGGAGTGGGAGAGGGAGAAGCAGGCTTCCCGCTGAGCAGGGAGCCCGATGCGGGGCTCGATCCCAGGACTCTGGGATCATGACCTGAGCTGAAGGCAGACGCTGAATGACTGAGCCACCCAGGCACCCCCTATTACTTTATTTTCAACTAAATGATACCGTTTATGAAATCAGGGACCTTCCTTTTCTTGCTCCCTACTATGTTCTTACCACCCAGAATACATGAATTTATTGAATGAATGGGTAAATGAACTAGATAGGAAGGACAGAGTCGGCTGCGTAACCAGGCTAAAATCAATCCCATGTAGTTTCTACCACAGAACACCATTTGGAATAACTTCCCTTTTCTATCAAACCACTACTTGGAAAAAAAAAGCGAAATTCTGATATGGCCATGAAACAATTTTTAAATGTTTTCTACTGAAAAAGACATAATTTAATCCAAAAGCTAAATATACATCTTGTATATTTGAAATGTATTTTAGTAATCACTGTGTCAGGGCATGAGACACCTGCCCCTCTCCATTAGCAGAGGTAATTGAGACCTAACTGCACACAGTAAGGCCAGAATCATGGCCTCCAGCTCAAACCTTACATCTGAGGCTAAATACTAAAGGTACTGTTTGCCTTGTGTCAGTAGATCCACCCACATCACTGTGAATAGACACCACCTTTCCCTACAGCACATAGTACACTTACAAAGATGTATGATATGATTTGTTTCCCACTGGGAAGAAATGGTTTGTAGGACAAAAGGAGCTGCCGTGAATGAGTCAGAAAGCACACATCTTGTGCAAATCTAAAATGTCTCGCTCCATGAACCACAAAGAATTAGTTTTTGTTTTTGTTTTTTTAAATAATTCACCAGTTTTGCCTACTGCTTAAACTTTAGCATTTTATTAGCAGTTTAATGAATATGGAGAATGTCATGTATTGGGAAAGGTTATAACACAAGGAAGCTTGAGTAAAGAAAACAAAACACATGCACCAGTATAAACAAATCTTCCTAAATTTTAATTGGCAAAGGGATAGTAGAACAATTTAATTTCAAGTTGTTTGGCCAACAACCTGCAAAAGAAGATTCCAAAGTGAAGTAAGCATTGCAAAGAGATTCATTCAAAATAGGGCTGGGAGGATACTGAGGAAGATCCATGCACATCTCCTATTTCAATTTTTATAATGTCCTGGACTTTTGACTTTCACCAACTGCATCTCTGACCACCTTCTGGAATACATCTTTGTACTCTGGACTGAAATAGAGATAACGTAACACCTATTAGCTAAATAGCCAATCATGTGTTAGTCAGTTTAACTCTGTAGGCACCAATCATAATTCCTGCAAAGCGAGTTATGTAACCTAGTGGTTTTTGCCTCTATAAGCCTGCACTCTCCACTTGCCATTTGAGCACATTTTCAATTTTCATCCACTCTGTATCTCCCAGATTGCAATCCCTAAAACCCTAGATAAACACATTTGGTTGTTTTACAGCCTATTCTTCTTGGTCAACAAACCCAACATAGCACATGAAAAAAGCTAGCTCTCAGCAATCCTGGAGAGCAAGCAGTGTCTCACCTGTGTGAAATAGTACTTTTTCAGTAAGGAGAGATGCACCATAGCCAATTACTTCCTGAGAGTGGAAGCATGTGTTTCACAATACAATGGTAGCATAGAACGAACAATATAAAAAATTATTTGGGTATCTTCACAGCATTTAGTGGGAAAAACTCTGGCTATCTTATTTGGAAATATTTCCCAAGCTTCCAAATGAATACTTAATCCAAGGAATAATGGTTCCTCTAATCTGCACCCTAATACTATTTTTGCACTGCACTCACCACATTCTATTTTATATTTTTTATTTTTTAAAGATTTTATTTATTTATTTGAGATAGAGCGAGCACGAGCAGGGGGCAGAGGGAGAGGGAAAAGCAAAGCAGGCTCCCCACTGAGCAGGGAGCCCAACTCAGGGGGCTTAATTAAAGGACCCCAAGATCATGAGCTGAGCCAAAGTCAGATGCTTAGCTGACTGAGCCACCCAGGCACTCCTCTATTTTATATTTTAAATATATGTTTATGTACCTGTTTTATGTGTTTTATTAATTGTCGGTCTCTGGAATGCAATGTAACATCTAGTAAGCACAAGATAAAGACTTACTGCACAGAATTCATATAAGTAATTTAGAAAGTTACACACCCTTATAGAAAGACCAAAGGTGTATAAGAAAAATCTGTTAGAAATACTTTAAAATGGAAACTTTCATCAAATATAAGTTTTAACAACAACAACAAAACAACAAGTTTAACAACAACAAAAAATTAGGTTCTATAACTTTTGTAAGCTGTTCAAAGTTCCAGATGCCCAAGGTTATAACTGTGCATGTGAATTTTAAATTTTATTAGCACCGAAGAGTGAATTGTCTTTAAGCTTCTTAAACTGCATTTACTATTTAATTTTTTTCACTATTGGCTATGCAAAACTATTTGAGTGTGCTTCTATTTGTGAAGCACTGAATCTTCTCCAAGTAATTTCCCACTTTTTATGTTCTTTAAGTACTATCTGTATTGCATTTTTTTCTGTGAAAATTAATAAAGGGAAACCTCACTATAGTAGAATCCCAAGGCTAGAAGGGCCGGACCACTCAATGTCAATTACAAAAGAACTATCAGTTACAGAACACAACATAAGAATGGTCAATTGGAGAGGATCATCAATTACAAGTCACAACACGAAAAGATATACATTGCATCCCCTACAAGAAATCGATGACCCCTGCCACTCTCCATCATTACCCTGAAAGCTTGATTTTCACTAATGGACTTTCCTTCAAAGCAACCCCTCCCAGCTTTCTCCTCTTTCTCCATAAACTAACATTCCTGTCCTTTGTTGGACTTGCCTAGGGTTTTGCCATAACTTTCTTGTCCAGAATTACCATTCTCTATTCCCATATAAACCCATTTTTGCAGGTAACATAATGGAGAGTTTCATTTTTAAGGTTAACATATCCAAACAAAGTGCTGAAATAACATTTCTGGCTCAGAAAATATGTTATATACAGAAAGTAAAGTGTAGTTTAAACATACTCTATTTCCACAGGTAAAAAAAAACACAAAGATTCACATCTAGTTTAAAATATGGGGCTGGTATATGACTTGTTAGGCAAATGTGTTCTTGGAAATCTGTCTGACCATACTTTAGGTAGACCAAATTTGACTATAGGATTTCCTTCTGAGCCCCCTCTGGAAACCTACTGATACCATGTTTTCTTTCCCTTATTACCTAGTTTTGAAACCAAGTCAGGGAAGAATTTCAGACAGCCGTTCACAGTGAGTTTTAAGCACCATCCATATGCCAGCTACGGTGATAATTGCTATAGTTTTCTCATTTCTTTTTCACACCAATTCTGAGTGACTACTGTTACCTTATTTCCCTAAAGGGAAAATTAAAGGCCTTATAGAAATAATAACTAACCTACGGACATTCAGCCAGCCACTGGCAAGGGTCATTCCCAGCTCTGTCTGACCCTAATGGCCTTGTTTTCATTAGACAGAAAACTGCCTAAAGCATCTACTAACAAATGAGTTTTGCAATATTAATCAATTAGCAAAGTCTTAAAGAAATAAAGCAAGCTGTGTGGTGGAATTTCAAACAATCACCAAGAGATGAGAATACATATTTTGGGAGAGAGGTTCTGATCTCACACTTCGCTGGCAACTTTATTTAATTTATTACACATACATGCATGCGTGCACATACATAAAACATATACATACACCGAAAAGCAAATCCTGAACTTGCTACAGTATTATTTATCATGAAAGAGAGATTCATTTCATACTGTTAGGGCCAATATCATCCAAGCATTCTAGAATACGGATTTACAGTTGACCCTTGAACAACATGGGTTTGAACTATGCAGGTCCACTTATACATATATTTTTTTTTCAATAAACACAGTACAGTCCTTTAAATGTATTTCCTCTTCCTTATGACTTTCTTAATAACATTTTCTTTTCTCTAGTTTACTTGATTGTAAGAATATAATATATAATACATATAACTTACAAGATACATGTTAATTAGTTGTTTATGTTATCAGTAAGGTTTCTGGTCAACAGTAGACTGTTAGTAGTTAAGTTTTAGGGGAGTCAAAAGTTATATGCCAATTTTCCACTGCGCAGGGAGATTGGTACCCTAACCCCCACGTTGTTCATGAGTCAACTGTATATGTTTTATGCACATACATTTATATATAGCTTTCCTAATTTCCTTTGTGAATAATACACATCTGCCATGCCAATATTCTTCACACAAGTTGACAATATCATTTTCTTTACTAGTAAAAGATCTCAATCTCCTATGGTTAACTTCTCACATCACACTAAAAATAAACCTTCATGCACTTATTAGGATTATTTTACTTATACTTTCATATGAAATATTTTAAATTTCTTTCATCAGATATGGATACATTTGAAGCATCTTTGCTATATTTGGAGTTGTGTTAAATGTAGCTTCTATAACTTTATTGGAGCAATTGAGAACGTAATTTGTGCCATTCTAGAGGAAAAAAATATATATATATATACATATATATGTTATTTAGAAGTATACAAACTTGTTAATATAGTATAAAATATATAAACAAAGTTTATTTGACCCACAAAAAAACTCTTTTTCCCCATAATAAAATATTGGTTAAGTTTGGCCAGAAACTGGTTATTCAATTTTTAAATCAATATTTTCCCTCAGAGGCATTCCACTCAGTTTTACAGAGCAGAAAGCATATTTAAGGCAAATACTGGCTTTGATTATGCATATTCATGTTATTTATGTTCATATTCATTGTGCTAACCAATGGAGCAATTGCAGATTAATTCTAATATAATATCTTTCATGAGTCCATATTAATTAGAAGGGTCCACCATTAAGCGATCCTCAGAAATGGCTGCAAGTGAAAAAATGTCAGGCTTCCTGATTTAGAACCTTCCAGTAAAGCAAGTATCTAAAACACAACCTAGTCAGATCAACTCTCTACTGGCTCATAACTCTAACTAGGTAAATGAAGAAGGAAAGGGTACATAAAAAGGGTAGCAGTTTTTTTTTAATGTATCTCAAATATCAATTAATCCATTCAGAACACTTGGAAGTTAGGTTTAGTAGTCTAAGCCTCGTAGTGATAAAGTTCCTCTGTGTCTCTCTTCCATAAAACTGTGCCAATAACAGTACTCAATGCAAGCGGGTTTGGATTTTTAAAAGATTATATCTGTAAGGTTTAGCTCAACATCTGGTACATAGTAGGTATTCCATTGGAATATTCCAATAATATTCCAATAATATTATTATTACCGTCATCATCATTTGGTAGTTACAAAGTAGATTCTCCAATTGGTTGGTTGATTAAGAACTCATTTACTAAAAAGTCATTTAGAAAAAAAAATTACACACATTAAAAAATAGCCTATAGCAAGGTTGATCCATCTTCCTGGTGTGTTAGTTCTTGTTTTGTTTTATTTTTTAGATTTTCTTTTATGTATCTATGGCCATCAAAAATGACAAGTGCGTTTATTTTATTCTTCTTGACCTCCTCAGGAATAGATCCTGAATTAATATGAAATGATATTATTAAGAATATAAAAAAAACAACATTTGACTTAATAGTGCTTTTAATTCCTACCAAAATAATGATTTTAGCCATTCTATAATAATGTATAGTTATTTAAAATAAATGTAGCATTTGAAATTTGTGAACATTTTAAGAATAATTCCAGTTACCTAGATCAATGGCTACATCAAGTACTGAGGGGCTGCCCAGGTAAACCTAACATGTTTGACTAGCCCAAGCCAATAAGACAGGATGTTTCACGGTAGAATAGGCTGGTGTTGTATGAATTGTGGGGTGTACAAATCTACTCTAAGCAAAATTGTAACTCGGTCTTTCCAATATCTAGGCCAGCTCTCAATGGGGGCAGGTACAGGGGCTGAGGTGGAGTGAGGTTAGTTGTGAGAGAAGAGAAGGAAGAGAACAAATGCACATTGAAAAAGCAACTCCAGTGATTTTAATGGACAATCTCCAACCCTCAACTGCATTCCTCCCCAGCACAGGTGAGAACTATTGGATTTCAAAGGAGTCTAATAAATACCCTCTCTTCCTCACCTGACTTATGAATTGGGAAATAAGACCAAACTTCATCTTTACTATTGATAAAATTGAAATTGAAAAATGTATCTGAGATCTGCCAGCAACTGGGCTTCCGGAGGCTGACCCCAGAACTGAATGGATTAACCATCTCCACACTGACAGCAATGGAACAGTCTGAGCCTCCACCCTTTGAGCTGGGTTTTGACCTTAGAGTGGAGGACCTGAGAACATTAAAGAGTAAACCTTGTTTCTCCTTCAAATCTCACCAAGAAGAGAAGTCACTCCACCTTCCCTGGGAGGAGTGAGAGGGAAGGAGTGATCAGGACACTAAGACCTCAGCCTATGACCAATAAGCACCATGCATTTAAATGTTATCACTAAAATACATTTGATTCTGCTTAAAATACATTTGATTTTGACTTTTGAAGCAGACAATAAAATATGATGGGGCATTACTGTCAAATTTGACAGAAGAATCAAAGTGAATGTCTGTGCATTGTCTGCTCCTCATCTGATGTACTGCTAAAACTCCCAGATTACTTTGTTCCTGGCAGTAAACTCTGAATTAGCTACTTAGAAGTTTTATTTTAATAATATCTGCTTATCCATTTATGTTACTTTAAAAAATTTCTGAGGCGGGTGATTTATTACTTATCTAGACATTGGACTAACATGACCAAAAAAAATCTAATATTATAATGCTGTTAAACTCTTATTCCTTCTTCCTCACCTGCCAGTGTAGTTTTGAGGCTAGTACCATTTTAACTCAGGAATCTTTTTGCTTGAGGCACGTTCGAATTTTCAAACACTCTTCTCTATGTTTCTCCTGCTAATTACTGGGTCTGCTTTAAGCACAATATAATGGGCCAAGCAGCGACTTCTGTTATTTTGAAGGTTGTCACACAAATGGGTAACTGAAACCCCACTGGTATTCTAAAATTTGCATCTAAGTAACCATAACATAAAAACAGAGAAATTTTAAGAGAATGGACTACAAGTTTCCTTATTTGTACACACGTTTGTCCAAAAGCCTTATAAATATGACCTTATCTATCATTTAAAGCTACACTGTCCATAATTACACATGACTTCTTAAATTTAAATTAATTAAATTAAACAAAGTTTGGGGCGCCTGGGTGGCTCAGTCATTAAGCGTCTGCCTTCGGCTCAGATCATGATCCCAGGGTCCTGGGATCAAGCCCTGCATCGGGCTCTCTGCTCAGCGGGAAGCCTGCTTCTCCCTCTACCACTCCCCCTGCTGTGTTCCCTCTCTCGCTGTCTCTCTGTCAAATAAATAAATAAAATATTTAAAAATAAATAAATTAAACAAATTTAAAAGTCACTTCCTCAGTTGCACTAGTCTCATTTAAAGTGTTCAAAAGTCAAATGTGGTTAGCAACTATCCTATGGGACAGTAAATATATAGAATATATTCATCATTAAAGTAAGTTCTAGTCCACAGCACTGATTTTAAAGCATCATTTTTGAAATAATCTAGTTGTTAAATGACAAACTTGAAGGAGTTCAACTCTTATGCCTCCAAATGATCTAACATTCTTATATATAGGGAAGAGTGGATATAATCTGACAAGCTAGGTGAATAATAAAGCATTTCTAATTTAAATTTTATTAGTCTATTTTAAAGGAGGAAATGGTACACTTGCATGCTGCTATCAGCCGTCAACACAGGCACGATACATATATAGAGAGAGACAGACAGACAGAGAGGGAAAGAGGAAGAGAGAGATTGAGTCTTTGTTGACTCCTAAGACAATTTCGTTATGGGTGAAACTGTAAAAATATACATGTTACTGGATTGCTTGGTGCAAAATAACTTAGAGTCATTGTCTGTTTCTTAGGTCAGATGCCTATTATTCACATATTTGCATACAGCATGTGTGTGCACACCAAATACTATACATAGACAGAAATGGAGCTAGAAACAACTTGAAGAACAATGTAACTGGAAGGTGGCAGGTCATTTCATATTCATTGTACACAAATGACTGGATTAATGCAAATTTTACATCAGAACAATGCCACCGTTGGGGAAGAGCCCAAAGAACATTAAATGTAAAAAATTTCTAATATAAGCTGATATGCATGTATGTGTATGATATCAATCAGGATGTCTCCACCAATCAATCCCTTCCTTGAAAGTGATGCATCCTTTCTCAATACTCTAAAACTCTCCCTTTATACATTTCTTGGCACAACATATGCTATATCAAAGACTCACCATCTGTTGTAAGTAGGCACTCTAGCTTGCTCATCTTTGCAATCTTTCTGAATGCCTATACATGTTCTAGCTACTTTGCATTTCTTCTTTTCATTGCATTGGTACAAGAGCTGGTCCTGTACTTTTAACCAGCCATAAAAATAAAGAGTCCTAAACTCAGAGCATAAACAAAGTTAGGGTTTCAAAACAAAACAAAACAACAAAATCAGCCATGATAAGTCAAAAGAATGCAGCTCTGAACTTAGTCAGGCTGAAGCTGAAATTCCAGTACCACAACTTCTATGGGTTTTGAAGCTTCCAAACTTCCCATTGATGACATTCATAGAGAAGGACCACATCTGTAAAGCACACTGAAAGGAATTAAAGGGCCTTTCCTGGTGGTCACATGAGACCCATCCAGGGACTCTAGCTTCCCTAGGCCTCTCTATGCATGTCCAAAGGCTCAAAGAATCAAGATCTTGGCACAAAGGCAGGAATGGAAATCTCCAGGTTAGACTGCTTTTTCTGAGCCTCAGTGTCTGAATTTTAAATATAGATAACAATACTTTCTCTGTGAACCTACTGAGATGGCTGAAAAAAAATGTATGTAAAACACCTAGCATTACATTAGACTCTAAGTAGACACTCATAAATAGTACCTAATACTTCTAGTGCCTAATAATAATAATATTTAAAATATAAGTCACATGAACAAAAACTGTACTCTTCAGGGAATAGTGATCACAAGCATCGTCATCACTATGAAGTAGGCTGCTAACAGAGGGCAGGCTGACTGATTTTTTTTGAATGAGTAAGCAAAGAGCTTGAAGTACATTAAAGCTAATACTAATAATTTCAAGGTAAATCAAAGACTTCTGTAAAACCACATATCAAGTGAAGGGCAGAAGTAGCCATGAATCTGGGCTGTGCATTCAGTCAGAATGTGTAAAGGAGGTCGGTAAAGAACACAGTGAAACACTACTCAAGCTTTATGTTGGCAGAGATAGAATCTCAGAATGACTGGAAAGGCTCTCAACAGACCACACAGCACAACTCAGAGATGAGGAGGTACTTCCTTGTATTCAGGTCGAGCATAAGGAACCACATTGCCCTTTTCAAGCTTGGTACTGACATTTAAAAAGGCTGTCAATTTTATGTTTTGTCTCCTTTGACAAATTCAGCCATCTGATTGGACACTTTTCCCTACACAGTCAATATCTGAACAGGCTTTCAACACTGATACTAAATGTGATTGCAGTTTCACTTATTACTTTGTTAGCCACAGATGCTCTACTCTCCACAGTGGAACATGATTGATCCACAGATTGATCTGTTGCTGTCCCCATCACAGCATACAGCCATCTACTTGATTCTGCTGGCCCAAACCTTTCTTCGTATCTTGGCCATGAAAGAGGCCCCTACAAAATGTTCTCAGGAAACTCTGAGATGGATGTACATACAATTTTGACTTAATGCTGATGGTTGAGATCTAGAGTTAAATACTGGAGAATGGAATGAATTAGGATCTTACAGTGCCTATATCATGACAACCCAGGCACCAAATAAATGCCAACTTTTAGAAATAAGTAAATTATCAAGAAGCTAATATCAATGTTTTATCAAATTATTAATCACTGTTCGGACTGAAGAGACAAATATTAATTGCTCTGAGTTTCTGAGTTAGAACAACAGCAGTTAAGATACTGTGGCCTATTCAAGGACAGGTGGAACAATATGATACATAGTGTACTATATACAATGATGTCGTTAACACATACAAAGGCAAATGCAAATTAAATTATTCCACGAAGTTAAAGTCTCTAAATTTTAAAGGTAACACATTTAGTCCTCCTTTTCCCAGTGTATCATACAAAATCAATACAGTATATACTCCTTTCTCAAAAGAAATGGAAAGGATTACTGATTCTAAATGAATAATAACAATTTTTTTAAATTTCTTAAATTTGCCTTCTAAGTTTGTAAATCATAAAGATCCGCTTATATGTAAGTACATTTCAGGTACCACTTTTCCTCCTTCTCCAAGTAACAATGAGAGAGAAGAACCTAAATGCTTTCTGCCTAATGTGCCGTAAACTTTGTCTCAAAATTTTTGTATATACTTATTTAAAATTGATAAGATTAGCAAATACACTTGGCTCTTAAGTGTCAAAAACAATTTTAACAAAAATAAGAATCAAATCACCACCTTATGGCTTGCATGTAGGATAAAGCTTTGAGGAGAGAATGAAACAATTAAAGGCAGTGGCTTTCAAGTCTTTT
Source organism: Phoca vitulina (assembly GCF_004348235.1). Classification (NCBI taxonomy): domain Eukaryota; kingdom Metazoa; phylum Chordata; class Mammalia; order Carnivora; family Phocidae; genus Phoca; species Phoca vitulina. Next base: position 22,048,595 of record NW_022589710.1, read on the forward strand.
GGAACAGCGAACCTGAATCCCCCCCGCAGTTCATGGTTGGATATTTGTGTTCACTCTGTCTGGGTCAGGCTGGCTGAGGTGCATCATCATTCTAATCAAGACAATGTAAAGTATATGTAGGCAAAGCTGCCCACTATTTGCCTAAAGTTTAAATATAACCATAATCACTTAACATCCCCAATGCTGAAAATTAGGTTCAGTCACTTATTTCCAACATACTTTAATATAACAAATATTTGAAGATTAGTTAAAGGAGCAAATCATTTGGAATTCTGGTCACCCTCCTACTACCAAATTCAATGATCTTGATGTCTGAATCCATACATTTAGCATGACTTACCACTCTCATTAACTCCCAACCCCCTTTCCTATGACTCAGACCTTCATATTCATTATTTGAACTTTATTTCACTGTCCTTAATCCCTTCACAGATCCCTAAACTCTTTGTTAAACACTTGTAAGATCTAGTCCTTAGCAATTATGCTTCTCCATTCTGCCATCTTACTTTTCTCAATACTCAGACACTGAAAGGATCCCGCCCACCCCCTATTAATCACAAATTCTTTCCTCTTTTCATGTAATTTTCTTGACCTTCTCCCCTTAGCAAACAGCATTTATTTATATGTACAACACATCAAAACATAGGTATCAGACTCGGCCATGTGACTTGCCTTAGCCAATGAACTGTGAGCATAAGAAAGGCATGTCCCAAATAGGGGCTGCTCCTTCTGATTAGTTCCCAAAGTGAAAAGAACATAGGGCAGAGTCACAGCCAAACCACAGCCATCATGGACTGTGAGAAATAAGCTTTGATTGTAAGCCACTGAAATTTGGGGATTATCTGTTAGTAAAGCATAATTTAGAGAAAACTAGTACATTATTGCATAGGTTTATGGTGATAACTAAATGAGATAATGTAAACCGCGATAAGCACAGGAGATATTCAATACTTGTAAGCTACTGTCAAGTTGGCAACCTTCCAGAGATATGTTTCATTTTTCCACATTTTTCAAAGAGAACTGTGTTGCCTAAATAGTAATTCCTGATATGCTTAGAAGATTGACAGGTACTTAATAAATACGTATTAAATAAAGTCTAAGGAGAAAGTAACAAAACGGTAACCTGAAGAGAGCCACAGTAGGAAGAATAATAGCATTTAGAGGCAGGAGGGAAGAAAGAATGAGGACGTCACTTTTTTATTCAATAAATATTTGTTGAACACTTAACTACGAGTCAAACACAGTGTTGTGCATTGAGGAGATAACTGTGAATGAGGCAAATGTGTCTTCATTGAGATGGGGAAATAATAAAAAGTAAGCAGCAATTATATGTGTCCTTTCATGTGGAAAAGCAGTGACTTAGAAACCCACAGGAGGGGTCAAGGAAGTTTCCTTCAGGTTGTGGCCTCAAGAATAAATGGGAGACAGGTATATGAAGGAGAGAAAATGTGGATACGGAAAGAATGTTTCAGGCAGAGCCTAGAGCTGATGGTTATTATTTCCAGAGAAAACAGGTAACACCATCTGGCGTCATTGAAAGGGGTGGGGGAAATAAAGCTGATCCTCAGGAAGTCACGTAAGTCCTGATGTCGCCATTACAGACAGCAAGTGAGGAAGCTGACTGGGGACTGAGAAAGTTTTCTAGGCACTGTTGCTGGTTTATTGGAAAGCATAGCATGAGAGTGGCATTGATCTACAGAGTGGTATGATTTTCCAAAGTGGCACTCAAACTGGCTTTAGTCACAGGGAAGCAGGCAGGTGGCTTGTGCCAGACTCGCTTCTGATGCCAGATGGTTGCACTGAAGCCAACAAGGAACAGGAATTGTTGAGACTGGCACGGACGTGACTGCCGCTGTGGACCATGATGTTTAAGTCAGGAAACTGAAGAAGGTGCTTCTACTCCTAGAAAGGGCAAAGTAGAAGTTTCAAGGGACTGGAGGTCTCAGTGAAGCTGGAGCATGGATTTTCTTTTTTAGTTTTAGGTTCCATACCCTATCTGACTAGCTGTCTACCAGTGTCATCAGGTTATATCACACACTGCTCTCTGTAAGCCACTAAACACAGGCATGACTTAAGTGAGCTAAGAGACGATCATTACTTTACTTGCATAGCACTTCCCTTTATTTCAAGTGCTTTCACATTCATTGCAAATACCGCATTTGACTGTCATTACAATGTTGTGAGTAACAGACAAGCAGTATAAATATCTCCATTTTGTAACTGGAAAAAACCGAGGTTTAGGCAAATTTTAAAACTTGCCTAAAGTCCCAAGGTGATTTTGTGATAGATTATAGGTAGAACCCAGCTTATTAGTCTTTGATATGTGCTTCCTAAGCAGAAATCTATGCAGAATACTCAGGTGCAGAAGAATATTCAGACAACAAAACCCTAGTATAAACTGAAATTGCCCATCACCTCAAACACGTCCCAAACCACAGGCCAATGGCTGGCTTCTGGTCACTCCTGGGAGAAATGAGTTCACGCACATTGTATCTTCAGGAACTGATTAATCTATGCCAGTTTTAACACCCTTTCTGAGGCACTGATTTTGCCTTAACGTCTAACCCTAATGAGACAAATATTAATTTAATCATTGTAAACTTTTTTTTTAAAGCTTTTATTTATTTATTTGAGAGAGACAAAGAGCACGCGAGAGAGTGAGCATGAGCAGTGGGGAAGGGAAGAGGGAGAAGCAGGCTCCCTGCTGAGCAGGGACCCTGATGCTGGGGACTCAATCCCAGGACCCCAGGATCATGACCCAAGCCAAACGCAGATGCTTAACTGACTGAGTTACCCAGGCGTCCCTAATCATTGTAAACTTTAAAAAATGTGTCTACAACCTGTAAAGTTAAGAATTTGTTCCTTTTGTTTGAGAGATCTTTTTATTCACCCTTAAGAAAAAAAAAAAAACTACAAATTTTATCATATTAGAAGGATATAAATAGAACCAAGGGGTTGGTACCAAGACCTGAAAATAAATGAATATTCTTACAACCAATCAGTTGAAAAAAGTTTCAGGCTATGAAATAGATGGTAAACAATTTTCCTATGTGCTTCTAATTTTAAATTAAAATTGAGGTCACACTGAACTGGTGGAAGTCAAAACCCAATTTAGTTCCTTTGATCTCAAACTGGGAAATATACACTTCAGCTTACTTCTTTACACCTAATAAATGCTTTTCAGATAAAACAAAGACTGTACCACAGAGAAGTAAGTAGACAATATGGCAGGCATCATGTAAAACTGTTTTCAAATGCAGGGTAAGTTGGTTTTATACAGATTGATTTTACCTTTGCCCATATAGACATTTCTATTACAGTCATAATTAAATGGAACCCTCATTTAGGCCTGTTTCAACCATTACTTTGGCATGTGAAATTAAACAAATCATTCAAACTCCAATTTTTTTGGTTTCCTTGCCTGTGCAGTTGAGTATAATTTACTTGCTCTGACCAACTCATAAGTCCCCCAAATTAGATAATTTCCCCAAGATTTTGTTCCTAGTTACAGCTAAAAGCTTGAAGCTATGTCTCTTGAAATTTATGGTTCCTTTCTCAACAACAGGTTACAGTATAATTGTTCCTGAGATCAGTTTTTGTTCATCTTGGAATGATTAATTTTAAAGCACTATAGTAGTCGCTTAAAATTTGGTCAAACTTCTTATATTTGCAGCAGGAGTAGGGACAAAGACCACAGATGACTAAACAATGTATAAGTTAAAAAATTTAATTTAACTTCTGGATGCAAGATTCTTTGCTGCACTAAAAGATTTGTATAACAATGTTTCACTTAGCCTCCTATTAAAACTTATATTGGACTGTACCTCCCAATAACATACCAGTGGTGATACTCGTAATATCCCCAGGAGCAATGAGCAATGTTACACAATATTTAATATTGTATTTTCAGGTCTTAAATAGAGTAACTGTGGTTTCCAACTACCAAAATTGTTCAATGACTTTTGACTATTAAATAAAATTGATAATTGAAAAGAGATGAATATATATGAGAGGAGACATATATATATTTATACTTAATATTTCTAAGTTCCATTCCTTCTTCTTTAGTTTCAATGCCTAAAGCCTCCTTCACTTATTATCTGGATTACTTAAATGTCTAACTATTTCCCTTTCTCTAATCTTACCATTCTCCAATCTTACTCCCCATACTATCGGAGTTATCTGTCTAATACGCTCATTAGACTGTGATTTTTCTGCTTTACAACCTTCACTACTGCTTGATAATTTTCAGAATAAAGGAAAAATCCCTCAACCTCTACTTCTAAGTCCCTAGGACTTAGCCTCTGTCCTTTCTTCAACCGCAGGCTCCTCTGCTAGCCTTATAAAGCTAATCACAGGAACCCAGGACTTGAGACAGAGCTTCAAGTCTAGGTAAATTCCAATACACTGCTCCAATTCCTCACTCTAGGATCCTTTCTTGCCCCTCATTGGTACAACAGAGTTCACTCATACTTAAAGCTTTGCTCAAATGTACTTGGCCTCTCAGTCTGAGGGCTGAGTCTGCACGGCAGCTAGGATGTTGTTATAAAAAAATGTAAACCTAATCACATTATTCTTATTTTTTTAAGTAGGCTCCACACCTAAGGTGGGGCTTGAACTCATGGCCCAGAGATCAAAAGTCACATTCTCTACCAACTGAGCCAGCCAGACGTGTCCCCCCACCCCGCCCACCCAGTCATATTATTAAAAACAATCCAGAGTCACCCTCTGAATTCCAGACAGCTTCCACAGGCCCTATCTGAGCTTGCCCAGCCCAGGTCTCCACCCTTACCTACCTGGCAACATTGTTCTTGCCCACTATGCCACCTGCCATTGCTGGGGAAAGGGGAAGGAAACCTGAACTCTTTCTCAGCTTTAACATATTCTCTTCCCCCTGTCTCAAGTGCTCTTCTCCCCACCTGTGCCTTTGTTCATCCCCAGGTCTTCTATGATACTTCCTCAGAAAGTCATTCACCTCACCCATTTTTAAGAAAATTCACCTCCCGTCTCCTCTCATAACATATTTTGCTTTTCTTTCATTGTACTTATCAAAATTTATAATTTACTTATTTACATGACTATCTGTTTAATGTCTGTCTCTACATCCTCCATAAGTTCCATGAGGTCCAAGACTATGTTGGTTTTGTTCATCACTCTAGACTTAGTGATGTACAGCGTGGGCACAGAGATATTTGCTGAATGAGCTGAAAGACTCTTACTAGGCATCACTGTGCTGGAGGATTCATGATTTTATTTGACTTTCTAACAACAAAGAATTATACAGTGCAGAATTGCCTATAGTGCGTTCTCACTAAATATTACATAAATGAATGGGCAATTTTCAAAGATGAATCAAAAATCCTAATATTTAAACCATGCAGAACAGCATTAACCTTTCTTTGATTCTTTAGAGATACTGAAGGACCTCATATTGCTTTAGACTTACATCTTAAAGAGAAATACAACCATGAGGTGATATACCACCCACATCCCCCCTCTTAAGGAATGAAGACTTATTCCCCAACCTGGTAGGAGGGTTGCAAGAACACCCTCCCTTGTGAGCTCACATTAGGGGGCTCGCCTCAGCTGAAGAAAGCCACTGTTTCAGGTCTGACCTCTTTCCTGGAACATTCTGCATTTGGGTGTCTAAAAGCCCAACCCCTTCACCTCACCTAGAGACAATGCTGAAGAGCCATCCTACCTCCAGAGCTCTCCATGGGGTCCACAGAAGCTGGTGCAGGAACAGGATCATCATTCAGCTTCTCCCACTACCCACTCATGCTTTTTATCCCTTCACTTCTTAAGGCATTGATCCTAAGAGCCCGTCCTAAAATACATCCTGCATGCTGAACTCCATCTCAGGGTCTGCTTCACAGCAAACTCATCTGTGACAAGAAAAAACATTAGTGTTCTATGTGGATAAAAATGGTAGATAAAGAACATGTGGCGTATCAGCGTTGTGAAAATGTATAGATTATTATTAAAGAACTTTTAAAGCTCTTAGCAGGGTACCAGAAGAATCTTTCAAAAGCATTCTATCAATAGCAATTTTGATTAATTTGAGCTGAGTGGATGTTTACAGATATGTTGATAATATTGTCCAGGTTTCTTTAATATTGGCATTGTGGTCTGTATTTGCCTGAAGAGAACAAATACATTGTTGAAGATGGTTTTATGTCAAGGGAGGAAATAATAGAGAGTAAATATGCCATATTTGTACCACACCACAGTGATTTGTTTACCTTTCCAGAAAATGAAAGGTCACCCTTATAAGGCATAAATGTGGGATAAAGATGTAACTAGTTTCAGAATAAGAAGGGATATCTTATACAAAAGAAAAAAAGTATAAATGTTTATTACTATAATAAAAGAATTATCCAGCTGACTTTGGCAGTTGTTTTTCAGCAAGCTAGCTAAGCTAAAATTTAACTCTTATTACTTTGTTTTGTACCTTAATTATGCATATTTTGTAGTTAAGCAATTAAAATTAGACACATACTCTTCTAAAGGAATATACCCTCTTCTTCCTCTGCAGCTCATTAGAAAATGTCTACCTGGGAAGAACAGGTTTCCCTTGAGGCATTTGGGCTGCTCAAACTTTATTGTGCACACAAATCACCCAAAGGATCTCATTAAAATACAGATTCGAAGTTAGGGGGTCTGTGGTGAAACCTGAGAGCCTGCATTTCTAACAAGCACCCTGATCCTACTGGTCTCTGGACCATAATCTGAGAAGCCACGGTAAAAAAAAATACAAGAACATGTGACTTGGAATCACAGAATGTTATCTAGATAGAAGGCAATATTTCTGATATACTGCTCAGTGGGGAAAAAAGGACATACGCCATTTTTTGAAGGAAAAAATTACACATGTACACAACAAGCATGTGTAAAAAAAAGTCACTTACCCACTTAACTGTAATTTATAAAATGCATACGCCAGAGACCTAGTCAACCTTAATGAGTAGTGGGAAGAAAAGGAAAATCATTTCTCTAATGTAAACCCCCAAATTTTATGTTTTTAGAAGTATGAATTTTGTGGGGCAATGAATAGCTTCAGTAGTTTATTTTCATACTGCAGAAACTATTTTCAGGATGAAATGTAGATATATATGTATGGGGTGTGTGTGTGTGTGTGTGTGTGTGTGTGTGTGTGTCAAATTTTGTATACCAAATGTTATGGGATACAGTGACAGATAATGCAAGTTGCTTACTCACAAACTATTCTTGTTTCATGAGTCTTTAGTAAAAATCTCATTTTTTCTGTGCTTATGAAATTATCTATACAACACAAAGACTTTCTAAGAAGAAAGCTATACTTTCTGAATATTAAAAACAAAGCCAGACATCAAAACAAGCCATACACACATGTGCGTTGTAGAAGTCTGAAATGGATTATTATGATAATACTAAAGAAAACAGGAATATCCAGAATTTGTTCTCTTCACTCCAACAAAGTCAGTATAGCCGTCCTGAGCCGTCCATGTTCTGAGAGCATGAAACAGCCAGACACTAGAAATGAAACACATTTCTAAGATTCTTTTCTACGTGGATACAAAGAAGAACAAAAACAATATTTATGAGAATTTACCATGCTGCTTTATCCCTTTGTTCACCCATTCCTTAAGGCAACCATGCCAAATAGGTCCCATTATGCCCATTCAACAAATGAAACAGAAACGTTAAGTAACGGCTCTTGGTCACAGAGCAAGACCACTCTGTTGTCCTTTGTAAAGAAATGGAAAAATCCTCTTAATAGTTCTCAACCCTCCTTACACAATGGAATCCCCTGAAGAGCTTTTAAAAATACTATTTCTTGGAGGCAGCTGGGTGGTTCAATTGTGTAAGCCTTGGACTCTTGATCTCAGGATCAGTCCTGAGTTCAAGCCCTGCGTTGGGTTCCACGCTAGGTGTGGAGCCTACTTAAAAAAATAATCATCATCCTTGGATCCAGCCTTATAGGGATTCCAACATCAACCCTGGTGTCTGATGTTCACATACAGAATGTAGAAGTTCCTCAGGTGATTCTAATGTGTGCCAAAGCTGGGAACCACTGTTCTGCAGTCAAATGCTCTACCACTGAGCTATACCCCCAGAACCACTGTTCTGGAGCATCTGAATAACTCGGTTCTCATCTACTTATTTCTCAGTATAAGCATTTCTCATTCATTTCTCATTTCACTAGGAAAGTAGAAGCCATCAAATAGGCACTTCCTCAATGTGTCACCACTTTAACCTAGATTTTTAACTCTATCCATTTCCTCTCCACTTTTTCCATGACTTACACCAGAGATTACTTGTTTTTATTCTCTCCCTCCCTCTCTCTCCTTCCCTTCCTCTCCTTCCCTCTCTCCCTCTCTCCCTCTCTTTCTCTCCCCTCACCCCCCTTCTCTTTTTTCCGCTTCCCCAAACTCCCTCCCCTTCTGGATAACAATGCACTGAGATTTCAGATGTTAGTTCAACAGGAGGTGCTTATACTTTGGACTCTCTCATTTCTTACCATGTGAACCTCTCTAATTCAGTCACCTTATCTTTAAAATGAGGATAACAGAAATATTGATCTTATAGAACTGTGTAAATATGAAATGAAAGCAAGATTGTAAAGTGATTGGCACACTGCCTGGCACATACTGTCAATAAATCTTATTGTTCCACGTGCTCCTGGGAAGCTGTCAATGACCCTAGAAATGTTTCTGGTCAGTATCCTAAGCGCTCTCACCATGGCCTCTTCTGCTCCTGTCACTGTCCCCATTACATAGAATGACAAAGTCTTTTATCTTTTTGGTCATCTCCCACTTGTATGGAAGCTCTTTGAGGGTCAGGACCATGTCCATTTTATTTAATATTGAATTCCTGACATCCAGCACACAGATGAGCCTATAACAGCACCCATTAAACAATAGTTCAGTAAAAGAGCAGGGCTATAGAATTAAAAAGAAATCTTTCCAAATGCAAGTGCTGTGTACTTTTCAAAGCAACATGCTGCTTACCAAAGGAATGATAACCATAGTGTGTGTGTGTGTGTGTGTGTGTGTGTGTGTAAATTAAACCATTCAGGAATAATCTTAAATTTTATTTTGGGATGCTACTTTATGTTGTACACATTTTAGCAAGTGTAAAATCTAAATAATTTCATTGATAAACCTTTGCCAAAACACTCAATAGGCATATATAAGAAACAATGAAATTTTAATTTGAAGAATTAAGATAGCATATTTTAAATTCTGATATGTTTTGAAATATTGGTGTCATATCAGTAATTTCCACAGTGAACTGTACTGCACACTGAGTGAAAGTTGCAGAATTCTATTAATGTTGCTGCCATAAAGACACTACAATTTCTAGTTTGTAATTCACCTTAAACATAAAGCAGATCCTTTTCCCTGGATTATTTCTTACCCAAATCACCTTCAAGAATGCATCCTACAGGTTAGGGAAAAGATCCCTGAGCTTTTGTAATTTGAGGGATAGTGCCAACTATATTAACTGGGTAAGAGTTTCAGATGAGAAACTCTGTATCTTGAAATACATACTGTGAAGGTGAAGGGGTTGAAAAACAGTTTATTTTTCCTTTTCTAAGATGAAATACAGAGCAATGTGTACCTAACCAGTAAATGGATCCTTTAAGAAAGAAAACAAGGTGCATGTCTTTTGGGAAACGTTTGTATAGTTTGACCCAGTCCTCCTCCCTCCGTAAATTCACATTAAGAAATACTGTAAAACAACAAAAAAGCCAAGTGCATCAAGAAGTTTACTGTGTTATTTCTTAAAAGAGAGGAAAAAGTTGAAATGATACTCAAAATGAGGAAACAGTTTAGTATTATGACAGATCATATGCAGCTCTTGAAATTAAAATTATGTCTATATCATAAGCATTATGTTGTTATACAGTACCAAATAGATGGCATATTTTAAATATACCGATCTCAATTATGTGAAAATGATATATTCATATTGAGGAATAGATGAGAATATGGATAGCAGTAATTTATTAGAGTTGTATAACTATGAATAGTCATTTGTAATAAATTCTGTAAAATATGCATATTTGTTATAATAATCTATTTTTAAAGTTCCCCAAATATAAAAATCAGTCCCAGATGATTATTTTGAAAAAAACTGTTTGTAAGTCTGGTCTCCAGCAAAAAAAAAAAAAAAAAAAAAAAAGGTTATTTTAGCTTTTATAAACCATATTTTGTAAAATAAAATGATCACCTCTGTATTTCATGTCTAGACCACAGACTTCAGCTAGAAAGGCTCATTTCAATATCAGTTCATTTAACTTTGTGAGTTATTCAGCCACAGTTTACAAAGCATGAAAACTTTGTTTTTTGATTTTGTGAAAATGAACAATATGTAGGATGCTAGATAAAAGGCATACCAGTGTTCACAGATTCTTTTATCAAAATCATTATTATGCACTGGTCCTTTAACTGAATCATTTTCAAAAGAAGTCATTAATGTGAAGGAAAACTGAATTTCAAAAACTGGTGATATATTGTATGGTGACTAACATACCATAATAAAATAAAATTTAAAAAGAAAAAAGAAAACTGAATTTAAGAACAGGCTCTGAGGGGCGCCTGGGTGGCTCAGTCGGTTAAGTGGCTGACTTCAGCTTAGGTCATGATCTTGGGGTCCTGGGATGGAGCCCCTGCTTTGGGTTCTGCACTCAGCAGGGTGTCTGCTTCTCCCTCTCTTCCCTCTGCCAGTCTTCCTCCCCCCCTTGCATCCCCCACTCAGGCATTCTCTCTCTCTCTCAAATAAATAAACAAAATCTTAAAAAAAAAAAAAAGGACAGGCTCTGAAACTACATCACAGCTACTTACTTATTAAACTGTGTGACCTTAGGCAAGTTACTTAATATCTCTGTGCTTCAAATTGCTCATTTAGATTATTATTATGGGTAATAATAATGCCTACCCAATAGTTTATAGGTGGGAAGCACTTTGAACAGTAACAGGCACATAGTAAGTAACATAAATGTTCTTAGTACAATCATCACTTCATTTTAATCAGAGCTAGGTTTTATACACTTTTTTCTTGTTTAAAGTACTCTACAGGGGAACCTGGGTGGCTCAGTCAGTTAAGCGTCTGCCTTTGGCTCAGGTCATGATCTCGGGGTCCTGGGATCTTGCCCCCTGTGGAGCTCCCTGCTCAGCAGGGAATCTGTTTCTCCCTCCCCCTCTGCCCCTACCCCACCTCCACTCATGTACTTGCTCTCTCTCTCTAATAAATAAAATCGTAAAAAAAAATTTTAAATTTTAAAAGTAAAGTACTCTACAAAGTCCATGGCAAAAAAAAAAATAAATTTTATGCTGTTTTCTTAAGAGAAAGCCCTAGAATTCTACTTATCTCACAGTTGAGCTTAGGCAGGTCACTTCTCTAAGAAATCAGGTTCCTCATTAATCAAATGGGATAAATACCTACCTCATAAGTTTCAGACAGGATTAAGTAAGACATATAAAACAGAAATCAATGCAATGTAATCAATCTATTCTTTCTTAAATTTTATATGGCCTGGCATAGTATCTAATGAAGAACAGATGGCTTGCAAATAATAATTTTTAAAAGGAGGTAAAATTGTACAAAAACATAGTTTATCAAGGGGACGTGAATTTATTTTTTCAAAAACCTCAACAAGTCAAATGTATTAAGTTGTCACTATCCCTTACATATTAAATGTACTCTGATGCCAGAGTGCGAACACCTTCCTATAAGAATATAAAAAATATCAACGCAGTGATAGAGAGGACTGTGGTCATTATCTGATTTAAATCTATCTTCACAGAAGACAATTAACCCTCAAAATTCAATGGTCCTCGAAATCACTAGGGTTAATTTTTGTAATCTGGCAACTCAAACTTTCAGGAACAATAGGGGCCTTAAGTGCTGATTTTCTGTCATGAAAAATATCCATGCCTTGTTGTTACCTTCCAGAGAGTAGAGTTTCATCTGAAGCAGTGTATATGACATCCAAGAAAATTGTAGAAACGTATCATTTTAGAGAAAGTAAAAACAGACACACCTCATGAAATACACAATCTCAAGGAATGGAAGTCAGAGATTAAACCCTATTGAAAAAAACATAGACGCTAGCAAATCTTCATTAATAAAGTTGCCTACTTTAAAACTCTCCATGAGCAACTAAGAGGAAGCATGATAAATAGGAACAGTTTTCAAAAAGTTGCTTCCCAGTACAGGACAATAATATCTTATAACATGGATATCTTATTACTACATCTGACCTTTTCATGGTAATATAGTACTTTCAAGTACTTTGTTTCTCCCAGACTCAAAAACTCCTAAAACAATGATATCCTCCTGAAGGCATAACTTGAACTTAAACAAAAAGATAACACAGAATATTAATCTTACTATTAAAAGCAACAACTTCTAAGTATTACTGCAAAGAAAATATATGAAACACAATGTAGCCTAATCTGCTTTCACTGAACACAAATGAAGGAGAGAGCTTTTGCTGGTTTCTAGATATGAATCAATCATCAGAGCAAAATCTACTAAAATTATTGTAAGGCTAGAGACAGCTACATAATTTGAAGATATTAGTGTCACAAACCAGCTTTAATAAATGAATGTGTAGATCTGTATACCCAACAACTTCAAGCAACTGAAGAAATTCCTAAGTACTTCCAAATGGGCTAAGCATCATGGTATGTACTGTATATGTAATTTCTCATTTCAGTCTACAAGGCTACGTTATAAAATTTAGTATTCTATTCACATTTTATACATAAGGGAACAGAGTCTCATAAAACATACACATACCCACAGATGAGAATAGAGAGTTGAGTGACTAGCCCAAGATCACCAAGCTGGCTAATGGTACAAAGAGGATTCAAATCCAAGTAAGATAACCCAGAACTTCTAATTCTATCCACTATGCAAAGCTGGTTTTGTCTGTGGCTAAGATGCCCATAGTTAAAAATTCAGTATAAACAATTTTAATTTAGGGATAAGATATTTAACTTTGGACACTAAATTATTTAAGATAACTGATTGGCATGAATGTCAATAAAGAAAATGAATATGAGAGACATATTAAAATACCTTGAGAGAAAATGACCTCTCTTCTATGGCTTAGTCCCCTCTGGAATAACATAGCCAAAGGGTCACTTAAACTAACTAGCATAAATCATAATTTTACATACTTTTCTAAGAATAATATCCCTGTAAAGACTTTAAGGAAACAACTTTTGAAAGTTAAAAAAATGCCCAAGAAAGGTCACACCACTCCTACCTCTAAGAAATCAAAATACTGTTATTTTAAATGTGCAGCTCTGCATAAAAATGCCCTCATGTAGTGTATCATATGAAATATAAACCAGTATAAAGTCACCATAAGAAATGTTATTCAAATTTTGACTGCAAGATAGTTTTAGATAGGGCAAATGTCAGATTTCAGATGTGATATATATAATCCTAAATGCTAGCTGGTGTCCTTTCATTGTTCTTCTTGAATGAACTATCATGCTAATTGCATAGTTCTGTTCCCACACTGCCTTTGGCGAAGCAAACAGCAACATGCTCAGATTAAATGTCTATGCGGTTACCCAAGGAGATGAAATGACACAACTCTGATTCTTTTGCTTACTGTCTCCTTTGTCATCATCATTCTCAATCAAATCCTGCCAGGCTTTGAACATGTGATTATGGTCTTCAAAGCTACAACAGAGTCAAAGAAGCTGGCCTAATGATGCCTAACACAAAGAATTTAGATGAAGCCCCTGACATCCAGAGACAGAAATACTCAGTAGTCAAGAAATTAGTGCCAATAACTCTGTGCACATCCACAAAATACGCCTGTGCATACAGATGTGCGTGCAGACCTAATTTTTAGATATCAATGTAAAATCCATTTTGCGGTTGAAATCATTTGAAATAAATTTAATTTGAGCAATAGGAGCGAGGGGCAGAGAGGATTCATAGGAAGATGATAGTTTAGGACTCCAGTCCTGCTATAAGAGATTTTAAGCAACAAACAGTACATAGAGTGATTCTTAGCACCTTAAACAGAACTTTTTCTGTGCTTCCTTGAAGATGGAATTAAGTCTAAGGCAAACATTCATCAAATGCCTACCATGTGTGAGGCTCTCTGGTTCCTGCAATCCCCCGTCCTCCATAAAGGAGTAGGAATCACAGATCTCCCAAACTATTTCACCCTCAGATTTATTCAGCTTAATTCTACATAACTTGAAGGCAGACTTCTCCGTAAATTTTCAGAGCCATAGTTCCTACTGGCTGGGTCTGGACTTCACCTTGAGTGTCTTTGAACATTTAAGACACAACATGTTCAAAAATAAGTCATATATTTCCCCATCTCTTCTTTCTTCATCCTTAGGATTAACCCCAAATGGCCTCTTGTTCTACGTACTAAATCTTGAGAAATGAAATCCACAAACACCAAGCACTGGAGAATCACTTTTCCTCTCTCACCAGGCATATCCAGTTTCCAGCTTCCATAGGCTCTTTCTTCTGACTGCCTCTTCAGTGAGTCCTCCCTCATTTAATATTGACACAAATATGTCCATTCATGGCCTTATTACTTCTTACCAGGTTTACTGCAATGACTAAGTGTCCTCCTTGACTCCTATTATACTCTAATCGCCTTCCACATGGCTGCCCTTTATGTGTGGTTGCTACTGCTTTTTAAGGTAAAACTAAGTCATATTACTTGTTAAAAATCTGTGGAGAGTTTCCTACTTCCTTCTAGAATGCTTATAGTTCAATTTTTAGCATATGATCTAAAGCCCCACATCATAAGGGCCCTACCTCTTCTTTAGCCATCTTCCGTGCCTCTTTCCTGCTCTCTCGACCACCAACAACCAACCACTCTCCAGTAGTTTTCCCATTTACCGTCCTCCAAAGGCACATGCTGGTTCTTCTGCCTAAGATACACTCTCCCCACTCAATACTACTGATGCTTTTATAAACACTCACTCAAACATCATTTCTTCTAAAAAGTCCTCCGGTCTTGGAGCACTTGGGCGCTCAGTCAGTTAAGTGTCTGACTCTTGGTTTCCGCTTGGGTCATGATCTCAGGGTTGTGAGATGGAGTTCCTTGCTCAGTGCAGTCTACTGGAGATATTCTCTCTCTCTCTCTCTCCCCCTGCCCCTACCCCACTTGTGCACGTGCCCTCTCTTTCTCTCTCTCTCAAATAAATAAACAAATAAAATCTTTTTAAAAACCCAAAGCCTTCCTGTCTTATGCTTTCATCAATCCTTTTGTGCATTTTTTTTTTGCACATATCACATAAAATCACAGTATATGTGCAATAGAGGCAGGAGCACCACTTCTCGGGTTTACAACTACTTATACAGAGCTTAGTAGGACTTGCACCTCTAAAGTATATTAGCAAACATTTCTTGAGTAAACAAATTTGCAATTTTTTTTTTTTACTTTTCTGTCTCTCTTACTGTAGCTCCTCAAGGCAAGATATTCATTTCATTATTCCCAGTGAATGATATAAGCAGGCATTCAATTTTTTTTGTTTTATCCATTCAACTAAGAAATTGCAAAAGTAGATGAATGCACCTATACATATGTATGCATCAAATGCAAATTAAGTATGTCTAATCTTGATATACTTGAAGTCAAGCCAAGAAGTCCACAGTATAATCACGGATACAGAGCACTGCCTTGATGCCTGTATTACCATGCCTGGTGCACAGAATAAAACAGGTCCCTTTGTCAAGTATATGTAAGTCTGATTCCAAAGCATGATCGATTGCTTCCTCACCTACATTATCAATTCTGCCCACCCTAGGAGTGTAATCCCTGAGTCAGTGAATGCTTCTAAAGATGTCTCACCATTTCTACTTACTTAATTCTAAGGACGAATAAGACTGTAAAAGGTAAATTAATGAAAATACTATAATGAGGGGTCAAGGATTAGAGAAAAAGGGAAGTGAGAGAGAAACTCTAAAGGAGGAAAGTGATACCAAAAGAAGTAGTATTTGAATAGAGAGCTGAACGATGACTAAGAGTTCAAAAGTCCAGATCACACTTAATAAGAGATCAATGGAAAGACTGATGAGCAGCCTGCTGTTTCTTTGCAAGAAATTGCAAAGGTAGATGAATGTACCTATACATATGTATGCATCAAATGCAAATTAAATATGTCTAATCTTGATATACTTGAAGTCAAGCCAAGAAGTCCACAGTATAATCATGGATACAGAGCACTGCCTGTCCTCTAACTAGTTATTTGTGATCATAAGAATTTAATCCTCCAGCATATCAATTTAGGTTGGTATTATGATAACCCCACAAACCTGATATGAAATAATTAGAAAGTTTTACTGTAATACTTCATTCCCATGTAACAACTTTAGCTAAGCTTCTCAGGTACCTTTCATAAAATGCCACTTTAGAACTACTGTATACAAATTCGTTTACCTCTTAGTCTAACTTTTCTGAAAGAGAAAAGGAGAGGCAAACGTAGGAGAAAAGGGAGAAGAGGAGAGAAAAGGATCAGTAACATTTGTACATGAGAATAAAAGCTAGAAGCCAAGGAAGGGGTGAAGAGTCGGGGAAGAGTGCCATAGTGTTTAATTATCTCATTCCAGTTGTGACAAGGAAGTAGGAAAAAAGGTGAACTGGGCTAAAATCAGAAGGGGAAAGGCTCCTCTCCCAAGAGGAACTTGTTCTCACAGATTTGGACTACTTTGTTTATAAAGAGAGGATGGACTCTAGAGGCAGACTGCCTAGATTCAAACCAATTTTTATTAAAAATAAAAATTTTTACTATCTTGACAACCTTGGGCAGTTTTTTAATTTCTCCCTACTCAGTCTTCTTGCCAGTAAAATGGGGATTATTGTGGTACTTACCTCATTGGATTGTTATGAGAATTAAATAAATCAATATTCTCAAGACAATGAGAACAGCCCTGGTACTTAATGAGCACTATACAACTATGTGTGTTAAATAAACATGTATGCACTTTAAGATAACAAAATGAGCTCAAAAACATGACTTTCCAACAGACTAAAAATAGTCAAGAACCTACATCCAGCAGCCATTCCACAGAAGGACTTAGAGATTCAGTTCCCACTCATTATCCATCAGATATATCTGAATCAAAAATCAACATCTTCTCTACCTCACACACATAGCTAGGCAAAATGAACTCCGTATCCTTCCTTCCAGTGTTCCTACACCCCTATCATGTAGAAGTCTTAGAGCCCTCACTGCTCCTCATAACTCCTGAATATCTACATTATACCATAAACATTGTAAATTCCATACTCTAACCTCTGCTAACTAAAAAAAAAAAAGTTAACTTTGTAAATCTAACAATCAGAAGATTTGTGTAGAGGGAATTGCTTGCATATTCATTGGAATTACTATTTAACAATATTTTTTAAAATACAATAACGATTTCTTTTTTAAAGATTTTATTTTTATTTATTCATGAGAGACAGAGAGAGACACAGAGGGAGAAGCAGGCTCCCCAAGAAGCAGGGAGCCTGATGCGGGACTCGATCCCAGGACCCCGGGATCATGACCTGAGTCCAAGGCAGATACTTAACCATCTGAGCCACCCAGGCGTCCACAATAACAATTTCTTTTGTGATGAGTTCAGACTCTTGAGAGAGATTGGGTTCAAACCCTAGCAGTTATTCACTAGTTATGGAACTTGGACTTAACCTGTCTTTGCCTCATTTTCTCATATATAAAATGGGGATATCAACAACGTACGTGTATGCATATAAAGCACTTGGAATATTACGTATATATAGCACTTGGAATACTACCTGGCAAATAGCAAGTGCTAAGTGAGCTTTTGTTATTAACATGATTGTTATTCTGGATAAAGCACAATGACTATACTCCTTCCCTTTGTTGATGAGAAATCATATTCTACTTGTAAAAAAACAGCCAAATATATAATGGATTCTGTGCATGTTCATTTATTTTAAATTCTGTTCATGAAGCAAAAGAAAAAAAAAGGAAAATATTTTAAAGTACTACATTATACCATTTTAATAAAATGTCTATCGAGTTAAAAGATATTTAATGAGCAGACTATTTCAGCATCTCTGGTACTTCTTGTCAATCATTAAAAATGATGCAGAAATCACTAACATTCACCATTTTTGTACATGCATATGCAAATCACTGATTTCTCTAAGCCCGTCAGGTTTACTGTAGGGAGGCTAATGATGTAAATATGAAATGGCAATTTCTTCCCAATAATTCCTCAATACTCATCTCTCAAAAGTAGTTTAATATGCAAGGGACTAGCATCCTAGTTATTGGAATATAACCTTGCATCTTTTTATCAACAGCCATTCAAAATATGGGAAGTAAGCAGGTACCAACTGTTAACATACTTGATGGAAACTCAATCTCTCCTCAAAAGCTCTGCTGTATAGATAAAAATATCAAGAAGTCACAATTTGACTGGCAGTTTCTTTATATAATAATGATATCTTACTAGAATAACAAAAATGTTTTTACTTTTTTGTTTTACTCGAAAAGAAAATCCTATGCTAAAATAAAAATGGAATGGTTGATTCTCCATTCTTTATTTAAACAGAAAAAAAAATGTGAGGGAAACTGATTAAATGGGTCTTTTTTTAAATGCAGTAATCACTAAAAGCTCATTACCTAGCACTCTCCATGTTGGATATAATTTACATAGTGAAAAGGAGGAAATGAGCCATTAAAAGGTCATTCAGTAGATCAGAGTGTAGAGTAGGTGAGTTTCCTCAAGGCTAATTTTAAATTACTTTATTAGAGCATCTATACACAGGCAGTAAGAATTATAAATATATGTTTTTACATGAAAACAATCATTTAGTCTATATTTTGGTATCTGGCTATGGTAGACAGAACAAAGTCCCCCAAAGATGTCTACATCCCAATACCTGAAACCTATGAATATGTTAGTTTATATAGCTAAAGGGACTTTGCCAATGTGATTAATGCAAAGATTATCCTGGATTATCTTCCAATGGAAGGATCCCATAGAGTCACAATGGTTCCTATAAGAGCTAGGCAAGAGTGTCAGAGTAGGAGAAAGATTTTAAGATGCTACTATTCTCCCTTTGAAGAGGGAGGAAGGAGCCTTAACACAAAAAAATGAGGGCAGCCTCAGGAACCTGGGGTGAGGAGGGGGAAGCAAGGGGGCAGATTCTCCCCTAGAGGCCTCAGAAAGAACACAGCCCCACAGATACACCGATTTTAACCCTGTAAAATCCATTTCACTTTCTGACCTTCAGAACTGTAAGATAACAAATCTGGGCTGCTTTAAGCCACTAAGTTTATAGTCATTTGTTCTAGCAGTAATAGGAAAGCAATGCACTGTTTTTACAAAAATAACACAGCCTGCATCTTTACATGATCCTTATAGCTATCCTTATAGTTATATTTCTTAGAACTGTTTCACTCTTGAAAAACTATTTTTGCCTCTTTCCTATCTGCAAGAGTTTCTGTATCATCATCTTCATTTTTCTCCCACAAGTGAAAATTTTAAACAGAAAAAAATTGCTTTCAAGAACTTAATTTAAGGTAGACATGTCTGTTTTATTATTACACAATTTTTTAAGTTCTCATAAATCTAGTACCAATACTAACAAAGACGTCTTCTCTGATCTAAACAAGATTCAGTCAAAATGTAACTGTCAATTGTTTCAAAAAAGATTAACATACAACACAAAAGGAGAAAATTTTCCTGTTTTATCTTTTTTTTTAAGATTTTGTTTTTATTTATTTGAGAGGGAAAGAGAGAGAAGGAATCTGGAGGGGGGCAGAGGGAGAGGGAGAAGCAAACTCCCTGCTGAGAACCCTGAGATCATGACCTGAGCCAAGGGCAGATGCTTAACCAACTAAGCCCCACAGGTGCCCCCAGTTTTATCATCTTGAATGCAAAAACTTTCATTTCTGAAAGAGTCAATGTTAAATATCAAGATATAAATACACACAATATACCAATATTTTTTACTTACTAAAGATGTATCGAGGACAGATTATCAAACTATTTTCATAAAACATACTTCAGGAATCTATATATTCAGTTTTTTAGGCTTTTTATGTATGTAAAATCAGCTTTAAGCTTTATATACATGTACGTGTGTATATATATTTATATATGTATATATGTATATATATGTATATATGTATATTTCTATATCTATATATTTATATCTATATCTATAGATATAGATTTATTTATTTATTTATGTATTTATTTATTTTACTCTAAGACTGGAAGGAACAGCAAAGTGGTTGACCCTGCATTCTTTGGAGTCATTCTGCTTGGGTTTGAATCCCTTGTCTGCCACTTGCTAGTTTGGTGCACTTGGGAAGTTTATCCTCCCTATTATATTTATTGTAATATTTATCCTAAGTTTGGTATCATAGTGAGTAAAATGGGGATAACAATAGTGTACTGTTCATCACAGTGTGCAACATACATGTATTCATATAAAGTACCTGTCCTACCACAAAAGCAATTTCAATTATTTTAAGTTATTATTATACATGGTTTTCTGTTTTACAACCCTTACCACAAAGTCTGGCACATGTTCAGCAAGTATTAGGTGATAGTTTGATTTTAGGAGAGAACTGCATCACAGAGAAGTTTTATATAAAATGAAATTGTTCACGGGCACCTGGGTGGTTCAGTCAGTTAAACATTTGAATTCAGCTCACATCATTATCTCAGGGTTCTAGGATGGAGGCCCACATCGGGCTCCCCGCTCAGTGGGGAGTGTGCTTCTCCCTCTCCCTCAGCCCCTCCTCCTGCTCTCTCTCAGCCTTTCTCAAATAAATAAATTAGAAAAATAAAATAAAATGAAATTGCTCATGAATCTGAAATTTGAAGCTCGAATCCACTAGTTCTTTACGTCCTATTACATATGGTGTTCCAATATCTCAAATGGAACATATAAATGTTTCATCCATTTGCCAAAATGCATGCTACTCATAAGCCAGGAAGATTAAAAAGTCTATTTTTAATTGTGTTTGTGTATTTTGAGTCTGCACATATATTTTAAAGCCTCATCTTACAAAATCTGTCTCAAAGGTTTCTTATTAATTTCAGTGCATTATATTAGATGATCAATAGTAACATGTGACCTTTTTCATGGAATTATTTGATTTACTGCACTGCATGCATCTTTGTAATGTCATCTTTGGGATGGCTTTTCCCTATAATAATACATAATAACATCAGATACAAGCTAATAAGGTTAAAAAAAAATCACAATTTCTTTCAATTCCATTTCACCATTTGACTTAGAGACTGGATATCATAAGATATCTTGAATAAGTAAAACTGAACTGGAGAAACAAACCTTAGCCTTTTATAAACACTGCAGACAATATGATCTCCTTTTGTGGACAAAAGTAGTCATATTACCCATTTTGACAATTATACTATTCCATGCAGAGAATAATATTGGCATGATAGGGTGGCTTGCCTCTTTTCTACTACCATAAAATAACATAGAAATTTAATATCCACGTGTCCCAAATATATCTTTTATAGCTGTTTTAAAAGTTTCTGGAACATAATGAATGGAACATTATGGAATGTTCCATGGAATATAATGAAACAGAGAATCAGCTGTATGCATTGTAGCATCTTTGTCATCCTTTTATTTTCTCTTCAACTCTTTAAAGTAATCATGATTAATACAGACCCATTTTTAAAAGCCTAGAAAACAATACACTATGACTACCATGTCAGATTGTGTCCTCAAATACCCACTCACATACATACAACTTCAAACTATGTTTCATGTGCATCCTCTGATTCTCTGCCTGTTCATGATGTACTATTTCACACTGTTAAGAGACATGAATACAGATTGTAGAGTTAGACATTTCAGCTTCTAATCTTGGCTTTGGCACTAATTAGCTACATAACTTTTCACAAATTATACAATCTGTCTGAGACTCAGTTTCTTCCTCTGAATTCTGGAATACTATTAAAGAAGTATTTTGAGAAATTATGAAATAAAGTTTCTACCACATAGTTCATTTTGCAATAAATGGTATTATTATGGGCATGATTATAAACTTCTTTGTCTCTTCAATATTAGTATATGTTCTTTGAGGACAAAGATCATTCTCATAATTCTTAGAATGTTTTCCTGAATGTCTAGAAAGTAACACACTATATCTAATAATGATTTGCTCAATGAACAATTGTAACCAAAAAAAAGAGAACAATTAAGTACTAAACCATAATGCACTGAAAAACAAGTACAAGAAAAGCTCAAAGGATGGGATCTGAGTGGGCTAGTGTAGTCAGGGAAAGGTCAATGGCAGACAGGACCAGAGTTGGAAAGTGGATGCTTTTCCAGATTGAATAAGACTGATAAATAAAATTACACAATAGTCTCCACAGAACACATTTCAGAAGTATATTTCAATCTAAATGAAGTTTTCATATAATAGGCTACCTAATTTTCTGCTTTTTTCATGTGTGTTCAATACTTCTTTATTAAACCACCTTTAGACAAATTTTCTTTGGAATGCAAACAGAAATGGAGGAAAGATAACGTATTTTAACTTAAAATTATACCAATAACAATTGTCGTATCTAGAGCCACCATGTTAACAATGATGGTTTATCTATGTCTTCCAACCTCATGTGTTCTACCTAGAACACTTAATCCTTTAGAAATATCAATACATTAGAAAATTTCTAAAATCAATTCTACAAAGTATTTGCATACTCGTTGGATGACTTAATCATTATTTCTATAGTCCTAGTGATTCAGAGTAACTTTGGATTTTCACCAAAAGACCTATGTGGTAATTTGTTCTTCTTAAGGAATGAAGGGGAACATGCTTAACACAGGAAAAACTTTCCTACTGTTTGTTATCCTGAGACTTTACTGACCGCATCTATGACAAATTTCGAGTTCATTCATAAATCTCTCCATTCATTCTCCAACCCCAATAAAATAACTGTTGTGTCAGGAAAACTACAAAGTGCTCTATGTAGCATAAATGGTGAACAAGTCAGAGCAGTCCTCGTCCTTCTGGGTCACCCAATTTAGTGGGGAAGATACATATCAAACAAATTATTTCACAGATAAATACAGAAATACATGAAATACATGAAAACCACTCAGATAAAATATACAAAGCTATGAGAGGCTTGACAGTGGGCTTAAATTTAAATCAAGTAGATGGTCATGGAGGGCTGCTCTCTTTTTAATCTGAGCATTGAAAAATCAGAATAAATTAAGCAGAGAGGACTGGGAGAAAGAAGGGAAATGTGATGGTTAATTTTATGTGTAAACGTGACTGGGTGGCCAGTTATTTGGTAAAACATTTTTGGGTGTTTCTGTGAAATTGACATTTAAATTGATAAAATGAGTAAAGCAGATGGTTCTCTCTAATATTGGTGGGCCGTATCCAATTGGTTGAAGGCTTAACTAAAACAAAAGTCTACCCCCCCCAAAAAAATAAGAGGGAACTCCTCCTGTCTGACTGCCTTTGTGGTGGACATCAGTTTTTTCTGGCCTTCAGATACGAAATGAAACACTGGTTGTTTCTGCCTCTCAAGGCCCCGGGCCTTTGGGCTGGAAGTATACCATCTGCTAAGTAAGTCTCCAGCTTACCAACTGCAGATCTTAGGACTTGTCATCCTCCATAATCACATGAGCCAAATTCTTATAATAGATCTCTTACCCTATAGATATAGATATAGATATAGATATAGATACAGATATAGATACAGACATCCTACTGGTACTCCTTCTCTAAAGAACCCTGACTAATACAGGGGAGAAAATGTAAGAGCAAGAGATAAGCCTGTGCAATGACTGTGAAGCAGGAAAGAGTTAATGCTTTAACAGGATGAAATAAAAACAATTATGTCTCCACCACAACGCATAGAGAAAGAAGCAATTCAAGATGAGGCTAGAGGCAGGCACAACTTAATATGTAAGGATGAGAGTAGAGTTTCAAATTTATCTTCATAATGAAAAACTACAGAATGGTTTTTAAAGTAAAGAAGTGATATCATCTGATTTATGTTTTCAGAAGTCATGCAGGCTTTATGTACGGATGTGTGTATGAAGGTATGGAGGTGTATGAAGTAGGTAGGAGCTTGTTCACAGAAGTTCGGGGAGACCAGCTCAGAAACCAGTGCATCTACAGAGACAAAGTATTACAATGGCGTGGATCGGGGTGGTGGCAGTAGTAGAGCCAAAACCTGTTTTGCACGCCTGATCTCCAACAAAGGCGAGAGACTGGTTACAGGGGCATAAAGGAGAGGCCAGGTCAAAAGTAGGACTTCCAGGTGGATGACATGAACAAGTGTATAGACACAGGTGACCTTTAATGAGAAGGGGAAGGCTGAGGAAAAAGATTTAGGCAAAGATCAAGAGTCCAACTTTTGACATATTAATTTTGATGCCTTTAAGCAACCTAAGTGGAAATGTGAATGCAGCAATTACCTATATTGGTCTGGAGCCCAGAACAAAGATCTGATATGGAGTACAAGTTTGAAAGTCATTAGACAGAGATGGTATTTAAAATGCCTAAGGCAACAGGGTACAGAGTGAGAAAAAAAAAGAGGGACAAGGACAGAACTCTGAGAATCTGCAATATCTTGCAATTAAGAAGAACTAGCTAAGGATACAGAGAAGCATTACCTATTAAAGGGGTTTTTTTTGTTATAGAGTATTATTATTTTCCTTTCCTATAAAGTACTATTAGGACATCTCAAATGCTTTTGGAATAAGGAAAGTTATTTACAGAAAACTTAAATATGGCCGATATTCTTCTTATCTATTATTCCTGAGAACAAAAGTTTTATTAGACATAATAAATTATTCACAGAGAAACCTGAACTTTCATTATATATACATAACAACCAATAAAAGTATCAGATGACATATAAATGTTTTTAAATTATATATAAAGAAGACTAACTCCAATGGTAGGAAATTTACTGAGTAATTTTCCTTTATCTTCAAATATTAATCTATTCAACATTTATAATATTTATATGTTCTTAAATAAAATTAGACTTTGATTTATAAGTGTAAAGCTTATAAAGATGGCATTAAAATTATTTCAAATTCATGTAATTATTTCTTGAGGGAAAACAAGTCCTGTCAAATACCAGCAAACCAGGAAAATGGAGGTTGTGTAAGAAAATAATATAAGTTTTTAATAACTTTAAAAATTGCAAATATCTTTCTGACATCATACACACACACACTTCTCTAGAAATTGACAAGTGATAGTGGAAAGAAAATATATCACTTTTAATTTTTCCAAAAATTTAAATGAATAAGGACTATGACTCAAACTCAGAAATAAGGATCTCAAAAATCCCTAAAGAGGTGGCAGGTGTGGCCAACAAATTACCACACCACAAAGTCTGAGCCAGATTCAGGCTGAGAAGAAAGAGGTATTGTCTGACAGACCATCTTCTCTCCATTTTCATGTCCCTAACTTCTAACAACCAATTCATGGAGCTACAGGTGGTAACGAGTGCTATCCTGGCAGATTCTTACTATCCAGTAAGAATCGTAGATGGATCAAAAAAAAAAAAAAAAATCTTACCATAAGAACTGAAATTGCCACAGTTAAGGTCTTTTATAATAAAAAATCCATTTTCTATAGAACACAAAAAACATAAACAAGAGAGCAGTTAACGAATTTCCCAGGAGAATAAAATTCGTTTATCAAGATGAACACTGGAGAAGCAATAGCTTTTTGCTGGGATTTGCTGAGATCGACGATGGAGATTGCCTGAGCTCCATGTAATTTTATCTATGTCTTACCTAGCTGAACTGAAATGATATACCAGAGGAAGGTGTACAATGTCTCAGGTACTTGAGAGTTTAGGGTACGTAGTTAATTACCAGGAGTACAGAATTAGATGGTTATTTCTGGGAACTACCCATGCATTTGAGAAAGACAATGGGAAGCTGACATTAATTTTTTTTTACTTTGTTTGGCAGAAAACTGCCCTCCCCAAAGATGTCCACTTACTAATTCCCAGAAACTGTGACTATATTAGGTTGCATGTCAATAAGAAATTAAGGTTGCAGATGTAATTAAGGTTGCTAATTAGCTGACCTTAAAACAGAATATCCTGGATTATCAGGGTCAGACCAATGCAATCAGAGGGAGATGTGATTATGGAAGAAAGGAACAGAGAGATTCAACAGTACTAGCTTTAGAAATGAAAAAAATAGGCTAGGAGCCAAAATATAAGGACAGCCTCCAGAAAGTGGGAAGGGCAAGGAAGTGGATTCTCCCTTAGAGCCTCTAGAAATCAACACAGCTCTGCCTTGATTTTAGCCCAGTGAGACCCATATCAGACTTCTGACCTACAGATCTATAAAAAAAAAAAACTGTATTTTTTTGAAGTACTAAGTTTCTGGTTATTTGTTACAACAGCAATAGAAAACTAATACAATCATCATGTTTAGAGTGAAATATGAACGCCAGAGAACCTCCTTGTCAGTAAATGAAAACAATCTCATTTCCTAAGAGGGTAAAAGAATCCTGAAGATCATGTCCAGAACTTAATTATAAGGTTAAGAGCTCTGGATACAGTTGAATTCATCTGAAAAGTGTGCAACATCAAAATAAAGGGCTTAATTGGGAAGATGTGGAGCCCTGGAAATTCAGGAAATGAACATCGTGTTTGATACACTCAACAATCTCAATCATCAGGCTCCCTGGACTCTATGTGCCTACAGAAGTTGTACACACCCTCCTGACCAAGGCTAGTGCTTCCTGCTTCCTCCTTGAAGACAATTCAGATGACAATTCTCTGCAAGAGGACACAAGCCCCACTCAGGATTTACCACCATGTCCTCTCCTGCCTAACAGGCCAATAACTAGGAGTAAAGTCACAACTGGCTGGGGACATGCTGAGCCTACAAAGGGAGGAAAGCGACAATGGCTGACAAGAGTGACAGGACCTAGGGAACACTGCCCACAAAGTCAGTAGAGTAACTTTGGGACTGAGTCTGTGGATGCTGGGTCAACAGGGAATGGAACATAAAGTTGGATAACCAGAATGAGTACAGAGCAAACAGCAGTAAACTACCAAGCTGACTCAAACTATAGGTTTTTCATCCTCTGCCATAATATATTCTGAAAGTATCTGAACTTACTGAACATTGTGTAAAATATTACATTAATCCCTTATATCAGTAACATTCTATTAAGTGGGCCAAATAAGCAAAATGTGGCAAGTTCTTTATAGGCCTTGGTAAGACACATGTGATCAGAGGATAGAAAACAAACACCTTATCAGTGAAAGTGAAAGACCTCAGTAATGCAAGGACAACGCTTCCAAAGAACGACTTATTGCATCTCACGTTGCTCATCAATAAGAAGGAAGCAAAATCCCTACCAGGACTCTTGATTCAGGAGGGATAGATCCCTGCCAGAAATACTACTCTCACCCACTTACCATATGCCACAGAAGGATACTGGTTTGGAATACAGGCTAGGCAAATCAAAGACTTTACAGAAGGAACAGATTGCACTGAAGAAATCCTGAAGCTTGTGCCATATGACCCCACAAACTCCACGATATTACAAGTATTTTTGGTGGGAGAAGTCACCATGTAGAGTTCATGGCGAGCCCCAGAAAGAGAATCACAACATAGACACCTAAGGTTTTTGAGCAAGCCCATGCCATTTGCAACAGAGAATTAGAAATCATTTGAAAATTAGTTTATGATGTACTACTGGGCCTTGTTTAGGCAGAATGCCTGACCACAGGCTGTTATTATAAGCTAGATTTTGTCAGTTAAGTCATACAAGATCAAGCAGGTCCACTAGCAATCCATTTATTAGGTGAAAATGGTCCATCTGAGACTCAGCACCTGAGTATACAGAGAATACACAAGTAAGTTAGACCCCTGCATCTACTGCATTGACCCTGGGTAAAAAGCACTGGCTCATTACCCTCCACTCATACCCATGACTTCATGAAAAGTCCCATATAACCACCAAGTCCAATAATGTTCCACGGATGGGTTGGCTTGGTATGTGGCACAAACTAAAAAGGTACTGCAACTGCCCTGAAGCTCCACTAAGGGATGTCTTCAAAGCCAGCAGAAAAGGGAAATTCACTCAATAGGCAGAGCTTCAGGAATCATACACTTTGTGTGGAAAGAAAGGTGGCTGGAGAATACACACACACACTCGCACGCACTTTGACAGTAGTGCATAAGTTGGCTGGCTGGTTGGATGGAGGACTGGAAAGAGAAATAACAGAATATCAGCAACAATAACTAAGGGGAAGAGACATGCAAATGTACCTATGCAAATGGGCATAAAGTCCACAGATCTTTGTCTTGCATGTTATTGCCCCCAACAGTGTATCCACCCTGAAAGAGGCATGTGGCATACTGCATTTTCTAAAGAAGCCTGTAACAGTTCTTCTTCTAATTTGAACATGACACTACTCCTATCAAGTGGTAGGATCTATATTCCCTTCCTTTCAAGCTAGGTGGGCCTTTGTCTCTGCCTCAAACAACAGAGTTCCATAGAATTGATCTATGTGACCTCCCAGACAAGACCAAGAAACCCCTTCTACCTTCTGGGATACATGCTTTTAAAATTCAGCCCCCATGCTTGTGATGAAGCCCAAACTATGAGAGAGCTCATATGGAGAGGTCACTTACAGGTATTCCATCTGCCAACCCAGCTGAGGTCTCAGCTGCCAACCAGAATCAACTACCTCGCATATGAGTGATGTGTCCAGATGGTTCCAGTCTCCAGATGTCAAGTAATCCTCTGCTTTCAAGTCTTCCCAGGTAAGGGGCCAGAAACTATGGGGCAAAGATAAGTCATTCTGGCTGTCCCTTGTATGAATTCCTGGCCCACACAATCCATGAACATAACAAAAAGGCTATTTCATACCACTAAGTTGGGATGGTTTTTTACAGAGCAATAGTAATTACAGTAAGGCAATAAACAGCCTAATAGACAGAATGACTTGACCAGTTGACATCAGTCAGCTTGCCATCAGTCACCACAGTATTGGTTCAATAGGTGCCAAGAAGGAAGCAGCCATAGAGAAACATATGGCAATATGCATATACCAAGCAACAGAGGCTCCCTTTCATCAAGGCTTATCTAGCTACTGCCACTGCTAAGTGTCCAACTGACCAGTAAGATGGACCTTGACATACACCATTCCTGAAGGAGAATAACCAGTCTTTTGGTGGTAATTGACTACATTGCATCCCGTTCATACATGAAGGAACAGAGTCATCCTGATTAGAACTGACATATATTCTGGGTATGGGTTTATCTCGACTGCCTAAAGGGTGTCTGCAAGCACCTCAATCCAAGATCTCTCAATATATGCAATCCACCCAAACAGGAGCCCTCATAAAATTGCACTAAACAAAGGGACCCACTGAAGAGAATAAAAAGGTATAACAATGAGTATATGATCATAAAATCCACTGGTTCTATTACATCATGTGCCACTCAAAAGCTATTGGCCTGACAGAATAATAGAACAGCCTTTTGAAAGAGCAGCTGATACAGCAGTTTGAAGACAACGCCCTCAGTGAACTGGGCACCACATGCTCAGGATCTGGTATAAACCTAAATAATGACCATTATGTGGAGCTGCATCCCTAGTAAGTAGAAAACACAAGTCCAAGAACCCCATTTAACTTCATTCCTAGTAACCTACATGGGATAACTGTGCTTTCAGTCTCCATAATTCTAAATTCTGTGCGGCTAAGATGTCCTGGTCCCCAGAGGGGGAACACTTCCCCCAGGGACAACAGCAAGAGCTTTGAACTCCTATGACTATTGCCAGCTAGCCACTGTGGGCTAAAGACAAATAAGCCAAGAAAGGAGACACCTCTCACACAGAGATAATTAACCCTGATTGTTAAGAAAAGGCAAGACTGCTGTAACACAATGTGAGGAGGGAAGATGACATCTGGTACCCAGAGACCCACTTAAATATCTGTTTACGCTCCCCTACTGATTCTGAAAGCCAAATGACTAATGCAGTATCTGTAGAAGCAGCCTGAGATGGGCATCGTGACCAGGATCCCAGGCCTTTCCTGGTCACTTCAGAGCTGCTAGCTGGGGGGCAGCTCTAAAAGGGGTGGTAGAAAAGAGGGTGATGAATGTCAGGAGTGGTTCTGAGATCCGGCACAGCAGCAGGGGCTGAAGTTGATTCCACTAACTTATTTCTTATGTTTCCTTAAGAAAAGAAACTTGCTTCTAGAGGACCGTTCCCCAATGGGATGAACTCTCATAAGCAACCAAATACAAACACCATAAAGAGTGACATCTAGAAAATGTGATGCATCATTCAGAATCCCTTCTACATGAAGACACCCATTCTCCCAGCTTCTGAGAGTATTACCTGCTGATTGCTTCCAGTTGATTCCTCCCAGGATTTGCCTTCAACCAAAGGGAGCCACCTCACCCAGAGGCAGCATACATCCAACGACTAGTAGAAAACTGGGTACAAAGGACGCTTCCTCTATCTGGCACATCTCTGAAGGCCCATCCCAACTTCAGAGTACCCATCAGCTCAGCTTAGGACTCTGTTGCAACTGAATGATAGTTCAACTTCTCCCTCTATTCAATCTAGGCTCCCTCCCTCCCTTATAGGTGTTGTTCCCAAGAGCACTCCCTAATGAACCATCTGCATGTAAGTTTTCCTCTCTGTTCATTTCCTAGGGAAGCCAACCTCTGACATGTAGACACCTCATTCTGCCTTGATCCATCCTACTAGTTCCCATGACCTCAGCCCAATCTCCTATATATCTCCTGTAATAACAATGAATCTATTCCAGTGCATTCTGCCTATTTCTAGGCCAATACTATGACCAGGCTATATCAGCTCCTCCCCATGCTATCTGAAATCTAAGCTCCCAGAGCAGCACACAGTAGTATGTCGGAAGTTTGCTTTAACGGTTTTCATGTATTTGCTTTATCAATAACTTCCCATCTATAGAAATGCTGAATCTTTCATTAATAATGAGCAAACCTCTGCAATGCCATGATAATTGTTGGGAGGATGACAGCTATGTACAATGAATGAGAAGCAGTCAACAGTTAAGCCACCAGAAAATATTCTTAGAGCAATCTTAGAATAATCTTTGAAAATATCTAGACATTAACTTTTCTCACAACTAAAGATATTTAAATGGCATTTTCAGATTCACAAGATATCTCAGCCTTTATTTTAAGAATCTTTATCCCAGCTTTTTTAGACTTTCATCTGAATGATTATTAATTGTTAATATTATATAGTATTAAAATAAATGATAAACTGTAACATATAGAAGCACTTAAATCTTAGGTATATAATTTTATACCTAATTCATTAAGACACTATCCACCTTCATCCAAAATAAAGTATGTATCTAAGGGATCACAAAATACAAAAATTTGAAGTGGAGAAAGACAAAAACAGGGTGTACTATCTCCTGTTAAGTACTCCCAAATATAGCGTTAAATGTGTGAGGTAGTAAAAACATAAAATCTATGATTAAACTCTTTTGAACTTTGATTTGACTCATCTTTGACTCTATACCTTTACAGAGGCTTACAGTTTAATTTGAGATTCTTAGATCACAAAACACATGGGGTGTGTTAGAGCATGTGACTTTGATTTCAGAGCTGTGAGTTCAAGCCCCATGTTGTGGGTAGAGTTTACTTAAAAACAAACAAACAAAACAAAACAAAGAAACTTAAAAAAAAAAAAAAGATTACAAAACACATGATGGCCTACTCCATTTGACAATACTATCATAATTTTCAGTGTGCACAAAGTCATATAATCTCAAGAGTTTCAAGTATCTGGCTCAGGTATGAAGAAGTCACTGTTTAGAGAAAAATTCACTAAATTAATGTTTCTCCATGTTCTTAAAGAGGTTTGACTTGAAAATACAACAAAAACAACACAGTCATACTCCAGAAAGAATTAATGAATTAATGAAATGTGAATGTATAATAAACTTCAGGGCATTGCTCTTTGCAGCCAGACTGAATTAAGAGTTAAAGTTCTAAAGGCTCCATTGCCTCTGAAAATTTAGGGGGTGATTATCAGTTAAAGAAAACATCAGCTGCTTAGAAATGCATGGCACTACAGCGGAATATAATACCTTTCCTGTTCTCTCTTGAAATGGTTTCCTATCGAAGCAGTTTCTGTATCAATCACACAATAGCCAGAATGGTACAGGGTTATACTATATGACACAATCACTGCATTCAAAAAGCATAGGAAAAAAATGGCTTTTATGGCAGCAAATGCTGTAGCTAAAAGCCTAAAACAAATCACGAAACTGCACTAATTTGTAAGCTTTGAGGTTTGAGGAACTCACTGGCAGCTAAGAGAAGGACAGAGCTTGCAATCAACTGTCCTCTTGAGCACAACAAGATTTTTAAGAAAAGGAACCCGCTGATATAGTCCCCTCAATTAACTCAGCGCAAAAAATGCCCAAGCAATACCCGGAGGGAACTCAAGGCAAAATCAGGCCAAATATGACATTTAACTATCAATCTTACCAAGGCCAGTGATTGTTAATCAGCCTGGGGATAAAATAAAGTAGTACACTTGACAGTGGTTATTTTTTATAAGCACATGCCTACTATTTTACATGGAACAAAAGAACTACTTCTGCAGAATATCTAGTAGAGTCATATCTTCATTTTTACAGGTCACTAATTATGAATAAGCTTAAAATATCCTATCAGTCCAAAAATAAATTATACCAGAGAGAGCCCTCAATATGGGCATTTCAGTTCTAAAAAGAAAGGGGGAAAAAAAAATCCAAATTATAAATCCTAACCTTCTTTACTAAGAAAGAAAACTGTATGATATAAAATGCTGACATTAGCTACCTATATATTTTTCTCAGGCAAAAAGCTAGAATTTATCATCCAATTTGCATTTCAAATATATACTGTTTGAGATAAGTTTCATGCATGGAACAAAATGAGCTAACTAACTTGCATGTTTTAATCATAGTAAGTTATAAACACATACATACATGAATGTAACTTAGTAATACACACAAGTATACAAACGTTTATTTTTACATATACTTCATATCTAATTCCAGATTTAGCCACCAGTAACTATCTGATGCTTATTTAATTTCTCATCCATCTCATTCAAAGACTGGAGTATAGCACAACATATACAAAACTCCTAGTACAAGGTGTGGCAACAGTAGGCACTTAATAAATGACAATTATTCTATGAAAAAATTACTATATCCTATTTTTTATTATTTTTCAATAATAGAAGGAAAAAGAAGGCAGATAATCCAAGTTACTTAAATTTAGCTTATGGACAAATTTTACTATCCTCATTTGAATACAGGTATGTCTGATGCTCTAAAAGCTCCCTAGAAAAGGGGAAAAGACCTACTATAAACAACTGGCTAACAGACAAGAGGGATGGTCTTCTCAGTATACCAGTAACACTGGGCTTGAAGTGTATTCATCACTCTATTGGAAATAAAATAAACTGCATGTGTAGTGCTGTTATGCAGCTAAGAAACACTGCTCTTCTATCAATTGCAAAAAATAGAAGGAAAGAGAAGTAATGTGAGCTTCTAGAGGTAATACTGTAAACTGGTGAACAATAAGAACATGAAAATATCACAAAAGGATATTTAAAAACAAAATGAAAGTTAGGTAAGAGATTGCATGCCCTGTTGTCAACACTGAATCAGTGTCACCTTTGCAAGGGAAGCTGGAAAGCCACCCAATTCCTCCCACTTAATCTAAAGTGTAGCTACTAACCCAGGACATCCACTCTATGAATATACAAACACACTCACACATACACACATACTTAAATACACTTAATATATGTGAATATATTTTTAGAGCATATACATATATACCCTGCATATAAATATATATTTGTAGTGTGTGTATATTTATATCTAGATAAGACATAGATTGATAGATAAGATTCTTTAACCATTCTCTGAAACTGGAGAGGTGGTTAAGCATAAAGTTTTCCAAGTACTTCTTTGCATAAGTAAGCTTATAGATCTGAGGCATTAACCAGTGAGTTTTTAATGATGACAGAAAACTAAAAACTTATATGCTTTTGGAAATGGTAACCCAGATCACATATAATTAGAATAGAGTTCAACGGTAAAATTACAAAATCACAGTGAGCAGAACGAAGGCCACTTCCAACCCCAGCTGCTGCAACTGGAGGGATGTTTGCAGTGAAGCACAGGAAATAATCAGAGAATAAGTAGCCTCTGAATAAAAAGGCTGCAGCCCATTGGGAGATATTCTTGTCTGAGGTAAAGAATGGGAAATTTCTAAACCCCAGTCCTCGCAGTGATGATGTCATCATGTAGCTTACAATATTGCAGAGAATGGTCATAATGGAAGAGAGTTGTATCTCCTATGCAATTATACATAGATCAATCTATGCATGATAAAGTGAGAACAAAATTAGCCAAAGATTGAGCTTTGATTA
The DNA here is from genome assembly GCF_004348235.1 of Phoca vitulina. Classification (NCBI taxonomy): domain Eukaryota; kingdom Metazoa; phylum Chordata; class Mammalia; order Carnivora; family Phocidae; genus Phoca; species Phoca vitulina. The sequence goes on from NW_022589710.1 coordinate 22,083,065, forward strand.
ATTGTGAAGTAAGACTGAAAACTTTAAAATTCATATAGCAGCTCTGTACAGGGAAAGGGGACAGGTGGAATAGTCCAGTATGAACAATGAACCACATGATAAATATAAGTGAATAAAAGAATAAGGGGAGAATCACAATAACAGTGTAGAATAACCATGAAAAACAAGGAGCAAGTTCAAAACCAGGATAAAAATATTAACTATACCGTCTGTTGATAAGAACTTCACTAATTCTGAAATACTGAAGTAAGACTGACAACTCCAAAACTACACAAAACTACACATCAGTTAAATCTGTGCACACTACAGAATCTACTGTATGTATACGCTTATAGTGACTTCCCTCACAAAGCCAGTATTGTTCATTCCACATAAGAGGGAAAATTATTCTCAACTAATAATTTTGTTGTCTATTTAAAGTCCTGAGAAAATATGCCTTTTGGTTTCATTACAGAGATACCTGACCAATATTCCCAAAAAATATCTAACCAATATCCTGGCACTCAAATGACTAGCTTAATTAATTTTCCCGTCTAATTAGTTATATGAATAGGGATTACTGACGTGAACTACCTATCACCCTCAAAAACACAAGGTTTGCCAAGTATAATTAAAATGCATTATGTAGAAAAATGTTTTATTATATATGTAGCTGTCACAGTTTAATGTTGAAAAGATCCTAGCCTTTTCAGTTAATTCTAAAGATTTTTTTTTTTTTAAATGATTAGTTGAGTAGGTGAGAAACAGCAATTTTGGTCACTTTTGGATCAAAATTAGATGCTACACAATAAATACGTGATAGCCTCATTTTATAATTTACTCTCATTTTCCCTGTTTTTATTTATACACTATCAAATATTTATATTTCTACAAATAATTCCTACTTTTTTCCTAGTTTACATTTATAGACTGCTAATTTTCAATTAGTCTCAAAATGACAGGACATTAGGAATATTCTTGCTCCTTGATACAAAAGCAAGATTTATATATACATTTGAATACACATATGTAAGTAAAGTCATAAAGCTTAGGTTACACTAATATTGAGTGGAGTTCTTAAATGAGGGGGGATAGGAGCTTCCCACTGCCACCCCCACCAGTAAGGAGCAAAAGGAGAAATTCCAGGTTTATGCAGATTGAGAGAAGGAGGTTAGCCTGAGGAGCAATATCAGCTACATGTGCATACAAGATGCAATATCAAGTAGCATTTGCATGCACAGGTTAATATTAGATATACTGTTTTAAAATATACTACTTATTTTCTGCTAGGCTGACACACTGGAATATTTTTTCCAGAAAAAATTACTTGCTCTCTGTTACTTTCTAGCCCCTTACGCTGTTCTAAGAACCAAATGGCCGTCCTGTTATGAGGTCCAATTCCTAGAGCACCTGAGAATACTTTCTTAAGAAGATGGGGAACACTTTCCATGTACTTTCCCTCTATCCCAGGTATAAAAAAGCAATCATACATTTTTATTCTTGCCTTCCTTTATGTAACAGCTCTCTTTCTAAGAGTTTACTAGATGTGGAAACTAATGGATAGAAAATTAAGATTTTTGTCTATGGTCACCCAGTAAAGCAACAGCTGAACAAGAAGCAAGCCCAAGTTGACACAGTTTTCTACCACATTTGTGCGCTTTGCATAAGGATAAAAAATAATAATGAAAGCACATGCCTCTCTTTTCATACAGGCAATGCATCCATCTCCCAGGCTATACATTTGTAAAAATCAACATATTTCAAGTCATTCTGGACCCATAGTCCACTGCTCCTAAGTAGCAGGCACTCTAAAAAGGCTTTGAAAAGTCTTTTAACTCCAAGAAGAGCTGCTGTGTAGGTTCAAAGCTTCCTATGGTTGCCTAGAATTGGGAAGGGCTCAGTATTCCCCAGGAACTTTAAACACAACTGTCTTATCTTCTAATGAGCAGGCGATCGGCTTCAAACTGAATAAACCCCAAATCCTGGTGGACCTAAATGTCTGAGCAAGTTCTAGAGTATCACACAATGAAATTTATTTTCCAGACTTACAGACTTTTCTGGGGGATGGGAGAGGTTAAATGACAGATAACATCTTTCTAGTTGGGGCATACTTTGGAGAAATAGCTTAGACTTTCTTAGATATGCATTCTAGAGTTATTTTTCTTTCTGCACCACTATTCCTCCAGCTGGGATCCATGCTGTAGTAGTGTCCTTTCCTTCTTTGTTACCTATATTATGCCAACCCACTTTCAAGGCTCAACTTATGATGTATCGGCTTTTTCAATTTTCCTCCAACCATGACACCAACTGTAATTGCTCTCTCTTGTTTAGGCACAAACATATATATTTCTCATAGTCTTACTTTGTTTTCCATTTAACTTTATCTCTACACAGCTACATGTGTTATCCACAGCAGTTATACATTAATTTGTTGACTGAATTTCCAGAACTTACCCAACATCTGCCCAGAATCCGTGCAGAATTCCCACTGGCCATACTGTCTGAGAAGTTGCATATCTTCCTCAGATTTTTCTATCCTTTTCGGGATACACACAGGAAACTCCTCCTCTTCAGGAGGAAATCTACCTGAGGCAAGTTATGGACTCAGTATCCAGGTCTACTCAGAATAACAGATAGAATGCCCTGATGCTTAATCTGTGCCTCTCTCTCCTTATGTACCTGAGTCATACAATTAATTAGCAGGCAGGATAATCTGGTCCACAGGGACAGCAGGCTCTATTTAGGAGTCCCTTATCTTTCCCTTTCAGATCAGAAAAATCTCTCTAAAGAGATTCTTCTGTCAAATGGCAAGCATTCTACTTCTTCTGTTTGACACACATGAACAAAGTTCTGATTACTTTAGAAAAAAATGATTTTGCTTTCACCATACTTAAAGAGCAGATACAGTTTTCTAACAGCATTTTCTGGCTGACATCCTATTTTCTACTTACCTCTTTGAGCTCTCAGCTGGCTTTTGTGCTGTCCTTTAGGACTCTGGGAGGCCTGGCTATGAACCAACCTTTCCTCTTTCAGAAAGACATGTTTCCCTTTCCAAAGAATCACTCAATTATTTTTATCCCTCCAATTCTCATTACAAAAAATAAGACAAAAAATATGCTGCTTGTAGATATGGTAACATGTCACATGCTTGACCCCATCTGTCAAGCACACAGCAATCTTTAGTATAGCTTTGAGTGGGAACGGTAAGAAACTGATGTCTCTTATTTTTGTGAAAAGTTATGGAGGTAGCACAGTGAAAGACAAAAAGAATAAGTTACATCATAATTTCCAGTACCCTTGCTCCTACCTAATAATATGTATTTAATTAATGTATTTATAGTAAATATGTAATAGACCAAAGACACGTTCCTAATATTTGAAATCCTTTTCTGTGATTATAAACCTGCAGGGAATGCACGATTTGGATTATGAAGTGAAAATCATCTTCTTATTGAATTCAACCAATGATATCAACAGAAAAGGAAATAAAGTGTTTTAAAACCAAGATTAGAAAAGGCATAGTATCTTGGAAAAGAAGTAAGAAACTAATAATACAAAGAGCTTAACTGGGATCAGTACAAGGTGGTACAGTTAAGAAAGAAATGGAACTGTACTAGTATAAAATGGAAAATAAGTGCATGCCCCAATAATGGAGCATGAGGGACTCTAAAGAAATCTCACAGCAACATACGACCACCATTTGACTGTCATATTGTGTCTTAAATTAGTGGGAAGATTCAATGACATCTTAAAGTCCCTTCTCACTTAGAACTTTATGATTGTATAGGCCGAAAAGTTTATTAATTGGATTTGAAAATAAAAACAGGATACAGTTTTCTATGAATGCAATCATTTCTTCAGTCTGCTGTAAGTAGTATATTTACACTGACACTCACCGAGACAAAGAAATGAAATTTCATTTGTGGGACTGTTCAGTGAACAGCAATTACAACGAAGCTGAAAATGTTCACCCTATTCATACTTGAAATGCACTCAATATAATACTTTTCTTGTCTTTCCAAAATAGCCAAAAAGGAGCGTAAGACATGCTCCATTTTAGCTCAGACCTGATAGCACATACCCTTAGTTTACTGCAGCTGCTAAAGAGCACCAGCCTCAATACCAGGACCAGGTGGGTATATTTGCTATTTGCCTTTGCCTTTGTAGGTTACAAGGCTTAAAATCAACTCTTTCAAGACTCTTCCCAAAGCACGAGCACCAGGCCAAATAATGTGAATGACGAATCACCTCTACAGCTGGAAAGCAACCCAGGACCACAGTTCCTAACACTGTCTTAAAAAGACATAAACCGAACTCATAAGTCTCATGCTGGTAAGTCCCATCTCCATGAGTCCTACACCACAATCACATCAAAACAGTAAGTTTTAAAAGAATACAGAGCATGTTCTTTCAGAAAAGTTTGCTTGTACCCTGCTTCTCAAAGAAGATTTAAGATGGTTCACCTTATAAAACAAAAACCAAAATAATTCTACAGTATCAATAGGAAGAGTCAGAACTAGAGATAATAAAATTAAGCCAAGAAATCAAGATCATGAAAAATGCCTTCCTTGGATTTCTTTTGTGATATCTATTCACCAGTACTTCATCTCTAAACGTTTACCTCTGATTCTTAATTATCTGAACCCTGGAATCCTTTCTGACTTATTCTCTAGAAAATGATTCCTTAGGCTTGATGTACAACCTGCCCAATCTAAAATACTTAATACCCACTTAAGGACTTCTCTAGGGATTTATAAGACATGAGCAAGTAATACTATATAAAATAATCTGCCCATTTTGCATGCGAATTCTCAGTAACATGGCCACAAGGATGACTCTGAATGGACAAAAATAATCCCGATACAAAGGACAGCTCACTTTTCCTTGTGATGGTGGCCAAGGTGCTGACGTGACAATATTAGTCTGTGAATGTGTATGAGCATGTAGAGACAGCGGGGTGAGGAGTGGGAAGACAAAAAGAGCTGACTATACGTGGTAGAGCTTTAGATTGATTTTTTTTTCAGCAACACTTATTAAAGTCATATCCCCCTCTCTTCCCACAGGCTGACACCCTAAATATGTGTTCAGTCAAAAGCATTATATGATATAACAGGGTCTCTCCACACTCAAACTGGACAAAAATTACAATTCAGTGCACTTGGGATAACTTTGCCATGAGGATGGCAATATCCTGGGACTGGATGTAATGGTCAACAGACATTCCAGAGCAACCTTATCCTTTTGGGTCAATCTGTCCATTCAGATTCAACCCACTGTCTGAAATAACTTCCAGATCCTTCCTTTCCACCTTATTCCCTGATTCTCAATTCCACCAACTCTTTTCTATACAGCTACTGCCTGGGATGTCATTCCTAAATTATGTGATATTAATTGATATTACTAGAATTGAGTGAATATAGCTTGCTATAATTGATATTACTGGAATTGAGTGAATATAGTATGTTTGATAAACTTATCTATTTATTGCTTCCAGCACATCCTAGGAGCTATTTATAGAGGGTGCATTAACCATTTCAGGATACCTAGTCATTGGCTGATTTAGCTCCCATTAAAAACTACTCAGACTTAGACTTTTATTTTGTTTTTCATTTGTAGATTTGTCTTGTGCTAATGCATTTATAATCTTTTATGAGCCTCCTTGGAAATTAAGGGCATGATGGGTCAGAAGTAAAAATACAGTATGTAGCAATAGAGCTGTTTTTTTCTTTTTTAGCAAAACAACTGAGAAGTTTATGGGAGATATGATTCTCAGTATGATGCCTTATCAACAGGATCTCTAGAAACACAGTTCGGGAGTGCCCGGGTGGCTCAGTAGGTTAAGCATCTGATTCTTGATTTCGACTCAGGTCAAGATCTCAGGGTCATGAGATGGAGCCTCATGTCCCGCTCCGAGCTCAGCACAAAGTCTACCTCAGATTCTCTCTGTCACCTCTCTCCCTCGGCTCCTCTCCCCACTCTGCTAAATAAATATATAAAATCTTTAAAACAAAAAGAAAAGAAAACATAGTTAAACAGTCCAGACAATTTATGATGCAGAATAACTTACAAAGAAAACTTTTAAAACTAGGAAAATGCTTTGGATCACTTGGCTCTAGGTACTTCAGTTAAGTATACACATAGCTGAGGTTTATTATGACCCTTGATGCTATGATTAATCAGTTATCCTAAACCTAATACAAGGCAAGTCCAACAAAATAATGCCAAAAATGGATACCATTTCATTGTTCATTTAATGACTTTGGTTTTCAGTGTAAGTAAAATTAAAATCAAAACAAAACACTAAAATCCCAACAGTATTCTGAGGAAAAATTCTGAATGCAAATAACTTTCTAAAATTCAAGAAAGTAAAATCTATAACTCAAGAAAAATGGACTTCAAAAACTACACAAATACAGATATCTCCAAATGACTATTATCCATCAAAATAATTAACAGTTGTTTTAGGAAGTCCGCATCAAATTTTCTGATGCTGCTCTATTATAAAGAATTCTTTTTCTGCAATCTTCCTTTCAGAAGTGTTTTCAAACAACTTATATCACTGTAATGCCATTTCTGATACGGAGTATTTAAGAAATAAACAGGAAAAATGTCAATTTTTAAGTGTCTTTTTTAAATGACATCAGAATTATTGGTGGAGGGTAGGGTAGACAGACATATAAATTGGAGGATAATCTCCGTTACCCAAATGTCACACATGCAAATCTCAGCCATTGTGCAGTTAGTTTGCTAAGCAATGTCCCTAGATAAATGACAATAAATTCGTAGGTCTATAGCATAAACTTTTACACATAAGTACTGCACATGGTGCCAAGCTGATTGAGCACAAGAGAAAGATTACAGTAACTCAAGACAATATCATCTGTGCCTTAAAACAAATACTCTGTTACCAAAAAAAGAAAAAAAAAGAAAGAAACTGAATTACTAAATCATGAAGTTAATTTGAGGCTACAATGAAATAATTTTGCTTGAATTACATATAATTTTTACTTCTTCTTTAACCTGGCTACTAGAAGACAATATTAAGAAATAATACTTTGTGTGTAACATGAATGGTTTTACATTAGCAAATACAGACAAAGGGATAAAGGGATACAGATTTTTATGGTAGCAAAGTTCCTATGTAGGTCTTTAAAGTCTCTGTTTATAATTGCCCTGCTTTTTCATTTATTCATCTTCAAGGCTCTTCATGTAAAATGTTCAAAACACATCTATAACCTTACACTAACTCTTCTATGTCCTTTTCACAATTGATCAATATTTTATACCTAAATAAAAATAAACTGTTCTCTTCACTATAAACACTTTCACAAATAAAATTCAAACTACTTTAGATTAAGAAAGGTCATGATTTACACAGTCAAAGCAATGGAATGTGAAGTCCATATTGGTGGTTCTCAGACTTCAGCAAGCATCACAGTCATTGCTGGGTCCCACATTGAGAATTTCTTATTTAGAAAGTCTGGTGGGGGGGGGAGGGTTCAAAATTTGCATTTCTAACAAGTTTCCAGGTGACGCTGATGTTGAAGGTTAGAGGTTCCCACTATGAGAACCTAACTTGTGCTAAGACATATTTAAAAAGTAACACATAAATATATTTGTTCACCCACCTAATAGCTGTGGCATTTATAAAGACCAGGGATGCTGATTAATTTTCACACAAAACCCATTCTATTCCAATGCCTAATACCCACATCAATATTAAAAGAAAACAGAAAAAAAAAAAAAAAAACCACCACTTTCCTCACAATGATCAATCAGTTCAGTAGCAGAACTGCCTCCCCCTTTGTTGTTAAGCAACATGGACATTATCTCAATGCAAATGTTTCCTACTTATCTCCACTCCTAGATCTTACCCTTTTCCCCTGCCCAACATGAAACTTGCCAGGACAATAATCTGAATGACAAAAAGTGACAGGAAACTGGTACCATGCCTTTCTAATCCAAACATTTCTAGCATGTTCTGTCCCCCCAATCTTTTTAACTTCTCATTATCTCCTACACACACACACAAACACACACACACACACACACACACACACACACACACCGTTCGTGTTTTTTTTAATCCTTTTAGCTGGGATGGTCAGAACAAATGGAAGAAAAAAGACTTAGACATGGGATAAAAGGAATCCAGACTCCCCCATGCTAAGGAACAGCTCCTTGAAAAGGCTCAATCTCCAGCATTCCTCCATCCCTAGAATCTTAGCCACTCTCAGATGCTCAGGGACATCAGAGTCCAGCAGAAGTCAAAAGAGCAGTAAATGAATTCCTGCCTTCCTCAATGCCCCACCTCCTGCTGTCAGCCAAGCAAAAAGATCTGCCTGGAGTCTCAACATCTCTCTTATACACACCACCACCACCACCACGACCACCATCAAGCAAGTTCTCTTTCATTTGGGAAAGAGGGGGTGGATAGGGAAAGGAAATTAAAATGTGTATAAGTGGGAGAAAGTGAAATTTTCCCGGCCCATGCCAAAAAGGGAACTAGGAAGACAGGAAAGGGGAGTGGCAGATGGAGCTCCCCACTCCAGACCCCCTCCGGACCACCCCTACCCACTGCTCAGCCCAGGAAGAACACAGTGGAGACAGAAAAGGCTCCCTTCAGATCTCCCACATCCTTTTCCAAGCAGCTGCCCAGGGCACACTCCACATTCCCAGAGAGTTTGAGTATTCAAGGTCCTGCTGCACCCACACCCTCTCTGCAGTAAGTTCTAGGGTCTGCAGGGAGAGCTCTGACATTTCCACAAACACTCATGCCCTTTGCCCCGGGGACAGCCATTGACCTAGCACTGCAGTGCTGGGGTCCAAACCCCCCAGCGATAGATACCAAGGGCAGCAGGTTGATTTTCAGCACACATGGACCCTAGGGGAGTTGTGGGAGAGTCTTGGCCTGCTGTACTCTCAAGAGCTGTTCTCCTAACCTCCCCTACCATACCTTTGAGATCACAAAAGTTATGTTCCCTTTGTGGCACTGCCTGCTTGTCCCAGGAAAAGACGCACATTTCACACAGGGCCTGGGTGTGTGTGTGAGTGTATCTTTCAGTCCCGAAAGCCAAGGGTGCCAACTGCTGACAAGCAAAGGAACCTGGGTGTGCTCTTGAGGACTTAAAAATCTCCAAATTAACAAGCTCGCCCTTCTCTCGGTCCTAACCCGCCCAGACCTGGGTTTTCCAGAGAACTGAGGTTGTGTTCCTGTTGCAGCGAGCTGGTGTCCTGCCCCGGAGCCCAGACGCGCGGACTTGGCCATCCGTTCATTCATGCATTTGCTCATCCATTCACATAAACATGTCCCTTAATTGTGTCTGGCACCAAGAATCTTGCCTGCTATTTTCCCCTCCCCAAGTCAGTATTCATGGAAACGCTGGTGCAGGACGCAACTCAACTGTCACCCCACTTCCCGAGCCGGAAAATCAAGTCACAGAGGCATTCACCAAAAAAACAAAACAAAAACAAAAACAAAAAAACGAAAAGGTGGAGAGGAGGAAGAGGCGGGAGACGGAGACGGATGGGAAGCTCACTGGGGTCACATTCGAAGCTTCCCTTCAGGGGAAACCGCGGCACCGACACCGCGGCAATGCAAGGAGCCAAATCATTATTAAATCAAAGACTGCTAGAGCTCCGGTCCCCAGGGGGTATAAATCAAGTGCAAAGCCACTCGTTCGCAAGAGTGCAATGTTGCCGGCTCGACCCAACTCGCAGCCCCAGCCGAGGCGCTGGGGGAGCGGCTCGCAGCCCAATCCGCAGCGCGCTCGCTGCCTCCTTACCGCTCCCAATAACGTGATGAAGTGTAAATCAAATACCACGCCGGGAGGGGCCCCGGAACGGTGCGAGTCGTGCATTTTCGCTCGCCAGCCTATCTTAACTAAGAATCACAAGGTCACGATAGCGTCGCGATTCCACTCACCGTATACTCCTTGGCCAGAGATCCCCTCTAGGAGGACTGTCAGCAGCCACACGAGACCGTACACTAAATCCATCTTCACGTGAACATGAACATATCCAGCCCAGGGGGGACGCAGCGGGACCTTCCGGAGGCCGGCGGCTAGCCGAGCGCGCTCCACTCGCGCCCGGGCCGAGCCGAGGTACCCGGGAACCGCTCGCCGAAGAAGAAAGCGCCGTCCGTCTGTCCTTCCCCGGCGGCGGCCGTGAGCGGAGCGCAGGAGCCCCGCACACCCCACACTCATACACACACACACACACACACACACACTCCTACAACACAATACCCTGACACACACTCACACGCACGCCGCACTCACACCGGGCGCCTGGGAAAATCGCAGATGCCGGGGAGGAGCAGGGGGCGTGATGGGAAGGGGGCCGTGAGGCGAAGTGTTCTTCAGGGTAACGGGCTCGAGTCTCCGCAGCTACGGCGGCGGCGGCGCGCTGGGCTGGCAGCGGGCGCGGGCCAGGGGCCGGGGGTGCCGATCGGTGCGAGCCTGACGCGGACAGCCACGGAGCAGGAAGTGGCCTCTGACTCGGGGCACCGAGCAGGGGCTTCCTCGCCTGGGTTCGCCTTTACAAAGTAACTCGCGAAGGTCCCCGGAGCAGTGTCAAGCGGCGGCAGCGGCCCGCCCGCCCGCAGTCCGGAGCCCCCAGCCCTGCTGTCTTGCCTTCCCCCATTCCATCAGTTGCCATTGCAACGCCAATCCTGTTACACGATACAGGCTCGCATCGCCGAGCGGGGAGAGGAGGAAGAGGAGGAGGAAGAGGAGGAGTGGGGCTAAGGGGACGGGGGTGGGGAGGAAGGGATGGGAGGAGGGGGAGAAGGAGAGGGACCGACGAGGAGCAGAGTGTGCGTCTGGAGCTCTCTCGGGCACCAGCCTCAGCCACCGCCGCCGCCGCCACCACCACCACCGTTCTCCAAAATAGCCTTTAGCGCCCTGCCAGCGAAGAGGGGGCTCCGGGCGGCCGCACCAATTCCGGGAGCCGAAACCAGAGTCCAGGCACCGCCACTTGCGAAAGAGGGAGAATGCCAAGCAGAGACCGGATCCGCACACACGTCTACGCGTGCCCACCGGCACCGCGCGCGTCCTCTTCGCTTCCGCGCCGCCCCCGCCAGGTGGAGGGGTGGGGGCGGTCGGGACAGGCGGGAGTTTAGAGGAGGGAGCCGCTGAAGGGGTTCCCCGCCTGGGCTAACGTAGTGCTGGCATCCAGAGGTGAACGCGGGAGCGGCCGCCTGAGGAGGACACCCGGCTGCGTGGCCGCCGGTCGGGACCCAGCTGCGGCAGAGGTGCCGGGCCGGGCGGCGGAGCGCCCAGGGCTCGACGCCGGCCGGAATCCCTGGGTGTGCGCGGGGGTGCGCGCCGCGGAGGCGAGAGGAGGAGGTGGAGGAGGAGGGCGAAGCCGAGAGCTGGCGGACGGGCTGCCGGGCTGCCAGAGAGGGAGGCTGTGTGTGGTCACGTTGTGCGCTACGTGCTGAGAGCGCGAGCTGCTAGCCGCAGCTGGGCGACGTCAAAGCCGGGTGCGCGGCTCAGCCGCCTGCCTCCGCGCCTCCTCTGCCTCCCCTGCTCCGCCTTCGCTCTGCCTGCTTGTGTCAGCCGAGGAGCTCATCAGTATGGACAGCGCCGAGAGGCTCCGCGAGGCCGGCGGCATCCGGCCTCCAGCTTTCCCCGCCGAGGCCCTTCCCGGACTCTCTGGGAGCTCCGCGGCGGCAGACCACCGTTATTATGCCTGATGCCGCCGTTTGCGCTTGCACGCCGAAGGGCCGGCTACCACCCTAGACCAGGGTAATTACAGCACACTATCTCCTCCCCGTCGCCCAAGGTCTTCCGGGACCCGTTCTGCTTGACTAGAGGGCAGAACAGGCCACAGCACTTGCAAGTGGCTTCGTTTCTTCCCCCATTTCCGTCCTTTTAAATGGAAATATGGTCATCGTGGCAATGAGGTGTCTCTCCTCTCTAGGAGAGAAACACTAGGAGTTCAGAGCTTAGTTTATTTAATATGCAACGTCTCAAACTAAAGTTAGCTGCTTTGAAAATCTTTTCTCTTTTGTGAAAGACAGACTCTCATTGGGGCAGAGCTAGCTAGCTCTGATATTGGGATTAAGAAATTCATAGTTACAAAAGGATTAGAAAATTCGAGGCATCTTTAATTTACATTGGAGCGAGAGTAGAAATACTTAACCAAATTTTGATAGGGAAAAACTGGGAATATAGTTGTGGTTTGTGATTTGTTTTTATAACCACAATAATTAGTGCTTCCTGCATGCAATTCACTTTCTTGAATATATTCTTCACTATTCAAACAGCATATGGATAGGGAAGTGATTAAAATAGCTAAAACGTGCATTTATACATGTGTAACAAAAGTAATTGCTATGGAGAATCTGAAGCATAGTATTCATTTATCTGCTCCCATAACAGATTAGCATAACATACTGCATTTCCCTCTCTCCCTGCTACTTCTGCTGTGGGGAGGGAACTCCAAGCACTAGAAAATGAATAGTCCCCATTGTTTCCACCAAGGTCCTTTAACTCAACTAAGTGAATTATGTATATTATCTTTATAGGGTGTGACCTAGTGCTTACCCTCTGGGTTTCCAAGATAGGAGGAACCAAGAATGTTGAGAGGGTCCCGATGGATGCCTCACATAGTGTTGAGGACCCCTTCTTTATGAAATGCCACTTTCCTGGATGGAATTAAGTATCATTTTATGAGTAAAACTCAGTGTGTAGCATTTCTGAAGAGAATGACGTTCACTAGTCATTTATGTAGGGAGGGCGGGGGGTAGAAATTGTCTTAAGTTTCTGAAGATCTGTCTTTTAAAAGTAAATAATTCCTGCATAGTATAGCACAGCAGCTTCAAGGGACAGTAAACTGCAACTCTCCGATGGCAGCTCACGATATGTATTGTCTATGAGGCACTTCCAGATTTTAGCTGCTCATGTTCTGCAAATAGCACTTCACCTGCGTATTGGCACTGTCCTTTTTTGGGGGGGGACACTCTTATTTATGGAATCCTAGGCTCTTTGAGTCAAGTTTGCAGGACTCTAGATTGAAATATCTTATTATCCCAGAATCTCAGTGTATTTCATTTACTACAGAATCCAGACTAAGTGACAATCCCTAATAGAGAATGTTTTCCTTAACCTTCAACATTAGGACATAAGCTTCAGGAACTCAGGGCCTTTACTTTCCTTGTAGTGCCCATCTCTGCCTAGGGAAGTACCATATACCCATGAACTATTTGGAGCTTGGAGAGAAGTTAGAGAACCTGGACATTGTAGAATTTATTTCAGTTGAGGAAACAGCCAGGTGTATCTACTCTGGGCCAGGCCTAATTCTGGATATGGACATTCAAAAATATATGAAACAGAATCCCTTCCTTTAAGAAACACACATAGTGCACAGGGTGTATTGGTCAACACATGCACCACTACTTCTGTTGACGCTATGAGTATTATATAAATAAACAAAGTCCCAGGGCTCTAGGTGGCAAATTTTACATGCAGCCATTAATTGGCTAACATGACAGTGAGAATAAAAATTGCACTGGATTTAATTTTTTTTTTTAGTTCCGATGAAAATACTGGATGGATAAGTTATGGAAACAAATGGCCAGTTCAACCAATCAAGTTTTTTTTTTTTCTGCTTGAAATTCAACATTCTTTTTATCTGCCCTGACCAACCCAGCATGATGTATTCAGCCACACCTAGCATTAGCTACTAAAGGCCTCCAGGTGGTGAGCCTGAGCTGAGGCTTAAGGACTGGCAGGGAGATGGTTTATCAGAGAGGAAAGGAGTTCTAGAAGACCTGTCCAAAGGCTACAGTGAAATCAGACCCAGGACACTCTGTAGCCCAATTAGAGAAGTTTCCTATAGGAGCAGTGTAAATAACTTTATGGAGTACCAGCTTCTTGGATTTTGCATTGTGAATATGGATGTGGCATAGAGCCCAAAGGAATCCCACATTGCATTATTGCCAGGCCCCACTTAAGAGTATTCTTCTGTCTACCAGGAGCAGCAATGAACACTTAATCATTTGTGATTACAGGGTCATGAAAATTTAGGGACTTTCCTCTGACAACCCTAATTGCCTGAATAACATGTTATAGTTTTATTTACTATGGTTTCTTTTTCATTTCTATCTCCATCTTCCAGTATGACCGTGACATTCCAACCTAGGTAACATGAGAGAGGCAATGTCATGGAGGGAATCAGGGCTTGGTACAAGATACACCCAAGATAGTGGGACAGAGAGAAGAAAAAGTAGTAACTCAGGAGATACAGCTGAGCAGGGCAAAGTCAGAAGATCAGTGGTAAATCTGTCCTTTCTTTCTAACCTAGCTTCTTCCCACAAGGCAAATACCAGGTCTTGTGTATTTTTATAGTTACTCCCTGTTTTCCCCACTAGTCCTTTAAATCATATATACACTATTCCCTGCCTGTTTATAAAACCAAATAAGATTGTAGAAATCATCAGGGGTATATAGGTAATCTTTCAGAAATTTTACACTCTAACCTGTTGCCCCATACTTCCTTGTGCTTGCTTTATTCTTTTTGATCACTGATTCCTGGTTTATATCACAGCTTATTGGGACCATATAACCCACTCTGAATCATACCTCGGTTGTCTGTGTTTATGGACCCCTGGCTTAATCCTTTTATCCTGAGGCTAAATCTACTTCTGATATTTCCAAAATCTGTTAAGGCAAACTCCATTTTTCTGTGGCTCAGACATGAATGTGAGACCCCAAACTATCACTTCCTCAATGGACTTCCCAATGGTCCAGTTCTCTTTAAAGCTAACCCAGATTATAATAAAGTCCGATTAAACCCTAAAATGGAACATTCCTCTAGGGTACAGAATCTTCTGTTCTGATAAGTTTTCTCTAGCCAAATGCCTGTCCACCTAGTTTCATTTTCTCCTACTTAGTAATAGCTTCACAGCATGCAAGCTTAGAAAAAAACCTAAGCAGCATCACCTAGAAGTGACTGTTTCGTATGACAATGAGACATGATTTACTATCAGGGAGACAAAGCATAGCATCGGGGGTCTGGTCATCTCCAGGAGGCAGGCAAGGGGCACTTGTTCATAAACAGCAGAACTCAGACACTGGTGTTAAGCATGAGACAAGGATTTCATTTTGGGAAACAGGATTGTCCCTCAACAGGGCTTTAGTGAGAACAAAAAGGGGAAGGAGAAAGGCACCTACTAAATTAGAAATAAATAAGCACATCAAATCCCCATTGTATGGACTGAGAGAAGTCAAGGAGAGATATATGGCTTGTGGAAGTAACAAAATACCCAAAGGATAATCCCCAGAGGTAGCAAATCCAGGGTCTAAATGAAAAAAGGAGGTACCTAGGAAAGGCTGATTATATGGATACTGTTTTGAGAGGATGCCAAGGTAATTTGTTACCAGATGATGGGGCTAAGGTCTCAGATATATTGTGGCTGTCCGTGAAGAGTACCTCACAAACACAGGAAAGTAGAGGCAGAGGCAGAAAACATGAGGCAAGGGTCTTTATAGTCTTGATATTCTATCTTCAGCTTAAAAATAACAAATCCCTGAAATTTGGTAAAGAATTATATTCTCTCTCATATGCACTCCTTCTTTAAGACAGACATGCTAGTCTATAGTTCTAGACCTCCAGGATTTTGGGAACCACTCATGTTTTCTATAGTTTGCATCTTGAACCCATAATTATTTTTTTAAAAGCCTACCTTCATATACCATAGCCTTGACAATTTTAGTAGCCCTGCCCTAGATCTATTCTTATTCTGGCACGTCTCCCTTGATTCTGACACTATTTCAGGAACAGAAAAGATGCAGATTTGTTCCAGAGTAGAAGATGTTCAGTTCAGGGCAGTGTAACATAGTAGGTAAATGTCTGAGCTTTGACATCAGACTGTCTTGGGCTTGAATCTCTGACATCAGTTTGACCTTGACGTTTCCCTTATTTCATAAAACAAAAAGAGCAAGAGGTTATTAAGAGTTTTAAATAAAGTAGTACACATAACATACATAGCTCAGCACCTGACACATAGTGCTCAAATAATATATTATTACTCTTAATATTCTTATTGATAATATTTGTTAGTTGTTAGCATTAGTATATGGGGCCAATACCTTGAATCACTTATATTTTGAGGTTAGCTAACAGCTCAGAACCTTTAGTTTTGTAAGTATGATGAAGTGTTTTTCTCTAAAAGGCATGACTTCACTTCCTTTCATTCAAAGTTCATCTGTCCCATTTCTGTCCAGTCACATTGAATTCTGAAGTCTTTCTACAGTTTATCTGTAATGGTTTGGCATTTCAGTACTTAGGAATAGCTTAATATCTTCTGAAAACTTGAATATTTGAGAGTATAATTCTACTTCAAGATTATTTTTGAAAGTGCCACGTCTCTGGTTGTATCCTTGGAAAACTCCACAGCTTAAATATTAACACAGAGAAGTTTCTGCTTATCATTTTGCTTGGTTTACTATCTTTTAAAAACAGATTGGTATGAAGTAATGCTTACACTTCTAGGTCACCAGTAGACTAGATTAAAGATCAACACCAAATTTGGATTAGCAATTTTGTGGTGGAAATATAAAGAAGCCCACTGTTTCTGACAAGGAAGTGATTTGATTAAGCCGCAGATAAGATAAAAAGGACTAGAAGGGAGTTGAACTAAAACTGTCCCCTTGATTGTATATTTGGAGCAATTTATAGATGTACATGTAATAGGAAATAAAGGAAAAGAAATTTGGGCTGTATCAGATAGTGGGTTCAAAATTTGGCATCACAACACCAATACAATTAATATAATATGCCATAACATAACATAAACTTTAAACATAATTAAATTTGATCTGTTAACAAGCTACTCATATCAGCTAGTGGTTGGAAAAACTCAAGGAAGCACAGCCTCTTCTTGGTTTAAAAATTAGCATCTTTTGGGGCACCTGGATGGCTCAGTCAGTTGAGAGTCCAACTCTTGATTTCAGCTCAGATCATGATCTCAGAGTTGAGGGATCAAGCCCCACACTGGGCTCTGTGCTGGGTGTGGAGCCTGCTTGGGATTCCCTCTCCCCCTCTGCCCCACCCTTCCCCCACTCGTGCTCGCATACGCGTGCTCTCTCTCTCTCTAAAAAAATTTTTTTTTAATTTAGCACCTTTTATCTAATTACCTAATTTTTCAGGGTTTCTCTCACATGCTCTTCTCTTTGTCCTCACCCCATGAATGGTTGGTTCATGTTTTGTTCTTATATTAGAGAGAAGTATCTTCTTTCATCCAACATTGTTAGACTTCCATTTGATCTTTGAGAATCTGCCACTTACCCTACTGCACCCATTGCTCACATCTTCACCCAATGGCTTTCAGTGATAAGGACACAGCTCCTGCCTCATTCCAACCTCAGGCTTCTCGCAGACTTCTTGTCATTGAAGAACTTTCTCATTCTTCTTTGGGGTCACCAGAAAAGTCTAGATCTCCTCTACACCATACACATTGGGAAACTATATGGTATTATTCTTCATTCTTTCTTTACCTGAATATACCATGTTGAGCTTTATACTCCTTTATAGATTCCCTGATTTGCACTCTGAGGCATTTTCATCCAAGAGTTAAGGCAAGATTCAAAAAATAAGCTTTCTATACCATGGAATTCCTAAAGTATATGAAGGTCACTACTCCCTTTCATTCACAAGAGAGGACAGGGAAGTCCCCCTCAGGAGCATGCATATCCTTATCTTCCAATTTACCATCTCTCTTTCCTTCCTCTCTCTAGGCTCTTCTATTCTCCCTGGCCATAAGCCCCCCATCAAGCCAGAGGGAAGTTGACCATCCTTGCAAAGGGAAAAATGAAAGTCATTTGAATCTTGCATTCTTCTTACTTTCTGCTTTATAGAAAAACTACTGTGGTCTGAATTCTCCAAGCTAGAGCTTAATAATTTAAAGCCTAGGTCTTCCCGAAAAAACATCTTTTTTCTTTCAAATGCCTGACACTTCTTTTTTCCCTGGTTTCTGCCCTTTCCCTGAAGGTATGCTCAGCTTCGATAAATGTAGAACCTTAGAGCAGCAAGAATTACAGGAAATCAGAAACAAGTTGAATATAAGATAATATTTCAAAATACTAGTTATAGCTATACAGCCCAATTCTCTATAAATAAGTCAGTAAGGGGGTAGGACTAGGTCCTGTCTATTATGGGTGGCTCAAGGAAGCAAAACATTATCCAAGTTCCAAGTTTGGGAGTAGATCCAAAGAAGTGGAGGGTTGGGGGTTCCCAGGGGTAATTCATGACAGGTGCCTTGAAGGAGGGAGAAAAAAAAACCTGTGGGTAGGAATGTGGTAATTAGGAGATTGAATAGGCAAGTATCCCAGCGTGCCACCAAACTGGCAAAGAAAATAAGGCCAGCCAAACATGTGACTAAGTAGTCTGAGGGTTAACCAGGAAGAATACAAGATAGAGGAGGGAAGAGGGGAAGGGCACAGGGAGCTGTACCAGGTTAGATAGTGTCCCCCCAAATTCTTGTCTTCTCAGAATCCCAGACCTTGACCTCATTTGAAAGTAGGGTTGTAACAGATGTTATTAATTAAGATGAGGTTATCCTGAAGTAGGGTGGACCCTTAATCTAATATGACTGATGCACTTAGAAGAGGAGAAGGCACAGAAACACACACACACACAGAATACCATGCAACAACAGAGGCAGAGACCAGAGTGAGGCATCTACAAGTTGAGGAAGGTGGAGGATTGCTGACAATACCAAGGGCTAAGAGAAAGGCAAGGAGCAGATTCTCTCCTGGCACCTTCAGAGAGAGCATGGCCCTGCTGACACCTTGATTTTGGACTTCTAGCTTCAAGAAGTGTTAAGAGAATAAATTTCTGTTGTTATAAGCCACGCAGTTTGTGGTACTTTGTTACAGCAGCCATAAGAAACAAATACAGGAGCTCACACTTGTCTCTTGGGCAAGAGTCTACACAAAAACTATTTGGCCAAGCCCTCTGGAGCTGCTATCCAGATCCTTGCCTTTAGGAAGTTTTCTTCTAAATCTTTATGGAATCACACTTTCCTAGCTTGGACAAATCAACCTACCTCAGTAGTGCATGTGTTACTCAGGAGAGTAATCATGAGAGCTAAATGGAATAGTTCTTGTAAAACGTAGGTGATCATGCCCTTTCTCAGGAAACCAGAGAGAACCAGGAAAACTAGATGTGAAGTTCTCCTCTTCCAAGTTCACTTTGATGCAGCCTCCCAGATACCGGTGGGAAGCCTGGGATCTCCGGGAACAGAATAGAAGCAGAGGTAGCTCTGTCCTCCGTGCTCCATGTATCTGACAATACCCCTCTACTTAGCAAAAGCCCGGGATAGAGGAAACCTCTCGTATTTCTCTTCCCCTCTCTTTTTCTTACTTTCCTATAACCAGAAGAGGGGAATTTTCTTCTTTTTCCCATCTACCACACCCTTAAGTAAAACTCACTTACAGCAGCAGTTTTCAAACTTTCTTTTCTTGCCATTTATTTACCTCAACCCACCACAATAAATATATTTTTATCCTGACTCAGTACACATACACACATCCAAAACACATTTTTATTCATAATACAATTACCCTTTGCACCAAAGTTTTTGAGATGTTCTATTCTATTCTATTCCTTTCTCTTCCATATTATTTTATTTTTAAAAAGTGTGGTCTGACCTTATCAAACTTAATTCTATAACTCCTTAATGTGTAATGCAGCATATTTAGTGCAAATGCCCATTTTTTGACATGCTGAAATGTTGCTTAAAAATGTTGCTAAAAATGTTAATAAAAAAATTATCTTCCTAATGAAAAATTCTGAAAAGAGCATATACCCTAACTATCATGCCCTGAAACAATAAATTTCTTGGTTAGGCTTTGGAAAAGGGATAATTGTTACAGATACATACTTTGAATGATACATGTATTTACCTGTTTCGTATCCTTTCTTTTTCATTCAACATAGAGTGACATCTTTCCTTGGCAATAAGTGATCATTTTTAGAAGCACTTTTTTAAAGATTTTATTTATTTATTTATTTGTTATTTTATTTATTTAAGAGAGAGGGAGAAAGAGAGCTGGAGCACAAATGAGGGGAGGGGCAGAAGGGGAAGGAGAAGGAGAGAGAGAAGCTCACACGGACTCTGCATTGAGCGCAGAGCCCCACGTGGGGCTCAATCCCAGGACCCTGAGATCATGACCTGAGCTGAAATCAAGAGTTGGACACTTAACCTACCGAACCACCTAGGCGCCCCTTATCAGCATTCTTAATGACTGAACAATGCCAATCTGTGGATGCAATGGAATCATCTAACCAAGCTCCTTTTGTTGGGCATTTGGTTTGTTTCAAAAGCTTACATTCTAATGGGATGAGACAGATAATAACCAATAATCAGACAAACCATAAGGATAATTGTAGATTGCAATAAGTACTTAAAAAAAGGTGATCTAATAGAGTATGAAAATATTGGGGATTATGTTAGATAATATCGTCAGGAAATGGATTTTGAGATAAACGTGAAAGACAAAAGGCTCACCACAGAAAGATGTGAAGGGAGATCTACAGACACAGGGGAAAACAAGGGTTCTTGGAGTCTAATGCATTGAAGGAACAGGAAGATAGCTTTCTGGAAAGTAGTTAGGGACCAACTCATGAAGAACTCCATAGGCCAGGGTAAAAAGAAGGTTTTATTCTCCATGCAAGGGGACGCCTCTAGACAACTCAGAGAGACACAAAGAGAAATAGAGAGAAAGAAAGAAAGAGACTATCCCAAGACGGAAAAGGGTCTATAGTCAACAAGTATACTGGGCATGGTTATGGATGAATGAATCAATTTGGGTACTGGTCGTATAAAATTTACAGTCAACTTCAGAGTTTATTTCTTTATTTAGTTTCTTTTGTGTTTCAAGTTTTTATTTAAATTCTAATTACTTAACATATAGTGTAATATTAGTTTCAGTAGTAGAATTTTGTGATTCATCACTTGTACATACAACACCCAGTGCTCATCACAAGTTCCCTCCTTAATCCCCATCACCCATTTAGCCCATCTCCCACCCATCTCCCCTCCAGCATCCCTGTCTATTCTCTATAGTTAAGAGTCTCTTATGGTTTACCTCCCTCTTTCTTTTTTTTCTTTCCCCTATATTCATCTGTTTGTTTCTTAAATTCCACATATGAGTGGAATCATATGGTATTTGTTTTTCTTTGACTGACTTATTTCACTTAGCATAATGCACTCTAGCTCCAGCCATGTCGTCACAAATGACAAGATTTCATTCTTTTTAATGGCTGAATAATATTCCATTGTGATGGATTATATATATAAATACACACACACACACACACACACACACACACATACCACCTATTCTTTATCCATTCATCAGTCGATGGACATTTGGGCTCTTTCCATAATTAGGCTGTTGTTGATAATGCTACTATAAACATCAGGGTGCAAGTGCCCCTTTGAATTGTTTTTTTTGTGTCCTTTGGGTAAATACCTAGTAGTGCAATTGCTGGGTCATAAGGTAGTTCTATTTGTAACTTTTTGGGGAAGCTCTATACTGTTTTCCAGAGTGGCTGCACCAGTTTGCCTTCCCCCAACACTGTAAGAGGTTCCCCTTTCTCTGTATCCTCACCAACATCTTGTTTATTCTAGCCATTCTGACAGGTATGAGGTGGGATCTCATTGTAGTTTTGATTTGAACAATTTTCATACACCTAGGAACATGGATTGTTTCTGAATTCATTTAGGCTTTTTAAAGATTGTGATACTATTTTGTAGTTTTGTTTATGTATGCCTTATATATTTTGGAAATTTATACCTTATTGTTATTAATGAGAAATTTTTAAAATCATATTCTCTAAGTGGTTATTGTTGGTAGGTAGGAGAGTTATTTAATTTTTGTATATTCATTTGATAACCAGCTGAAATAGCTTCTTAGGTCTATTTTTCTTTTTCTTCAATTGTCTTGAGTTTATCAGTTAGTGAAACAATCATATAATCTGCCAGTAGTGATCATTTTTATTGATTTTTCATCAGGAGTCATGAGTCCCACTCCTCCTTTTTTGTGAGATTTCATCGGCAGTAACTTCTATCATAAAACTGAAAAATGTTAGTGATAACATATTTCAGATTTTAATTGGAATGCTTCCAATGTTTCACAGTTCAGGATGCCATTGAGTGTTGGTTTCAAATGGATATACAATTCCTAGTTTAATAAAAAGTTTTGTGCTATTGTTTCTGGTTGTAGGTTTGGTTTTTCCTGGCCATCCCTCCACCTAAGTCACCCAGTGTGCATGACCAATGAATTTAACCAAATGCCTTCATGGTATAAGTTGTAAATTATTTTATGATAATTTTAAACTTAGGTTTCTTTTTTTTTTTTTTTTTTTTAAGATTTTATTTATTTGCGAGAGAGAGAATGAGAGACAGAGAGCATGAGAGGGAGGAGGGTCAGAGGGAGAAGCAGACTCCCTGCCGAGCAGGGAGCCCGATGTGGGACTCGATCCCGGGACTCCAGGATCATGACCTGAGCCGAAGGCAGTCGCTTAACCAACTGAGCCACCCAGGCGCCCCTAAACTTAGGTTTCTTGAGATGATCTATTAGTGAGGGTTCTCCTGAGAAATACAACCGATAGGATATATATAAATAAAATATCTAAGCCATTTAAACTTAATACATTCAATCTTTGAAATCACAGTATAAGGTAGGAACTTCTCATAATTCAGTTCATAGATGAGGAAACTGAGGCCCAGAGGGCTTATTATGTTGAAATATCTTTGTGTATCAGAAAAAGCCCCACACTTGTAATACTGTATTAAGACTTCAATAGGGCACCTGGTGGCTCAGTTAAGTGTCTGCTTTTGACTCAGGTCATGATCCCAGGGTCCTGGGATCAAGCCCTCCATCTGACTCCCCGCTCAGTGGGGAGCCTGCTTCTCCCTCTCTCACTCCCCCTGCTTGTGTGCTCTCTCTCTCTCACTCTCTCTGTCAAATAAATAAAATCTTTTAAAAAAAAGACTTTAATAAAGTACTAGAGTTACTAATAATTTTGGTTACAATTTTCTCTAATTTATATTCTTATTTGAAACTGGGAAGTTTATAATTTTTATGAGCTCCAGAGAATCATAGAAATTATTATACAAAGGTTCAAAAGAGCTCACCTGCTAGTCATCTGGACCTGCATATTTTTGAAGGGTTTTCCCTGTTAGTCTATTCAATTTGTGGCATCATAGTAAGTCATGTATTTCTGAATGTTTACTAAAATATATCATGAATAGCACAGTCTTAAAATTTAATAAATGTCTCCTCTAAATCTGTGCTTACATCTCTTTTTTCATTCTCAAAACTTATACTTTTATTTTCTTTCTGTGTATGTGTATTAGTGTATATGTTTTGTGAGTTCTCTTTTTTTGTCCCTTCAATCTACTAGCTTTCAAATTTGTCAATTATACCGTTGTATGCTTTGTAATTAATTAAGTCTTGTGTTAGTTTTCATCTCTCCTTATTCCTATCTCTTAGATTAATTGGGGTAACTTTGGCATATTAGTTTTAGCTTCTTAGACTGAATAATTAGTTTATTATGTTTATTCTTACCTATTTACTGATGAAAGTATTTAGATTTATACTTTCTGTCCTGAGTATAGGATTTGCTGTTTCATTCTATTTTTGACATAGCCTGTTGTCTCTTTTGTTAGTTTCAATGTAGATTGCAATAATTATAGTCTCGAATTATTGGTTAACTAAGGAGCTGCCAAGGAAAACTTTTTAAATATTTGCCTGTGATTAAGTATCTGCCATGCTAATTATTGCATAATAAGAAAATGTAGACTATAAAATTTCTACTTTTTTATGTTTGTTAAAATTTTCCTTGTGGCCATTTAGATCTTTTCTAGGTAAATATTTTATGGACTCTGAAAATAACTGTGAATCTTAAAAGTAAGACACAAAGTTTTATATATAAATATATAAAACCAACCTTCTTAATTAGATTATTTACATGTTCTATATTTTAATAATATTTTGATGCCTGTTGCACCAATGTATTTTGTCATTCACTATCGCAGAGGAGAGGTCGTGGCAAGCTTGATTTTTTATTCACTATAGACATTTGCTCTTCCTTCCTAGGTGGTTTCAGTATTTTTACTTCATGTTGGTGATTCACAGATTTCATCTGGATGTGTCTGGATAAGGATTTTTCCCAGGAATTATACCTTATATATGGTAAGTCTTCTCTCACCCCTGAAATGTTTTCTCTTATTTATATCTTCTCTGTTTAGACTGGTTATACTCTTTGGGGAATAACTACTCTTGGCTTTATCTTTACTCTTTTTTTTCCTCTCCGCATACATTCATTTTGATATATATAAGATGTGAGTATTCACTTTCTTTCATCAAATCTGTCATTTTTCTCGGTGTTCTGGGAAAACTTCCCATTCTTCTGGTCCACATCACTGCTTTGATTTTCCACAGCAGTGGATATCCACGCCAGAGTCAAATGGAAATTTTATCTTTATCACTAATTTATAATTGTCCTTAAAGCCATTGGATAACTCATTTATTGCTTTCTTTTCTTCGAGCCGTTTTCCTATGTCTTTGCCTGACACTGACAAGACCCTAAGCCTTTTCAAAGAAGTAATTGTAATTTTCTTCTGGATCTTGCAATAAATTATTGTCAGAGATGTACTCGTCTTTGTGCTAGTCCTTTTCTCTTCTGCTGCAGTAATTTTTTATTAGCCCAATGCTGATTATTTTTCTTAAAGAGAGTTTAGATCTATCAGGATGTAATTTTCTTAACAGAAAATATGGATTGTCTTAGGTCCCGCTCCCTTTCTACTTGAGTAATGAGGAAATGTTCTTCTGAGAGTCATAGTAAGGGACAGACTGCTGGAGCCTTAATAAGGAGTAGATCATGCAATTCTCTATGACTTCAGGGGATTTTTCTACTACTTGCATAATCTGCTTTTCTGATTCTAAACTAAGAAAATAGGTAAAGTTTTTAAGTCGCAGCATGCAGCAACAGGATTCCTTTTCTTTCCTTTTTTTTTTTTTTAAATGTCTGTCACCTCTCCAGTGCTCATTTATAGTGAGCTATACTTTCCAGAATGCATGTATTGTGGTTCTTCCTCTGCAAATAGCTCCTGACGTGCCATTTAGTTGGGGAACAGATAAAGCATCTTTCTTAGTTCTTTTTTTGTTCTTTCAGTCAATCTCCTGACTTTAGTCAAGAATCAAATCTACAGTAGGTTTCTTCCTTCCTTTCTTTTTTCCCCCTCAACTACTGTTTATAAGTATGCTAGTTTCTCCCAGATTCTAGCCTAAGGTTAAGTGTCTGTTTTACGTACTTATTAACTTTTTCTGCATGTTTTCCCATAGGAAGGAGGCTGCATTAGTGCCTATTAGCCACATGTTATTTAAATGGGGATTATCACGTTTAATTTTCTAAACTTATTTCACTTTAAGTTATTTTCTGTACTTCCAATATGTAGACAACCCTAGAATGAGTGGTATCCCTCTTTGTAATGTTACTTGGCACTCATAACGGATTTTCCTTGGTCTGTATTCCTTAGGTTATTTTGAATTCTGTTAATTAAACTGTCCTTATTGCTTACAAGAGACCTATAAAGAGAATGATGGAATCACAAGTGAAATCTTTTAGAGTACAAATCTCACTCTAGAGCGACAGAGATGAAATGGAGGTGGATTCAGCACATGTCATCAGCTTTGAAAGTGGGAGAATTCTTATTTCAAAATCTTGGAGAAAACACTCAGAACCAGGAAGGCATACAAAATCCCTGTACTCAATATGTTCTAAATTTCTATTTTATTTTTTATCAACTTTGTATTAAAGAAAAGGAATCAAAACCATAAAGCATGAATTAAAAATTATTAGATGGGTAGTGATATTAATTCATTCCAAACATTTGTTAAACCTATACATAAGAAAGTGTAGTATTTGTCTAAGGCTCTGGCCTTAGTCTCTTGGTCCACCCTGCAGGTCACCTGCAGTTTTAATGAAGAATTCATTGAATGAATGAATGGCTTCTTATCTCAAACACCTCAGCCTGAAGGCTCTCTGTTGCTGTAGAAACACATTAATTCTGCCAAGGAGCAGGTCAGAGATGTGGGGAGTTAATGTCCACAGAAGCAACCTTCCAACAATAAGGGACATTTGTTGGTAGATAAATACCTCAGTTTCTTCACTCCCTGATGGGAAAATTCTCTCAGGGAATAGTTAGTGAGTCTGAGCTCCAGTTGTCCACAGCAGTGCCCATTCATGAATGCATCTTTTATTGACTTTCTTCCCTTCCTGATTTCACTTTCCTAATAGTGCTTCCTAGGACCTGGTACTGCTTTTAGGGGAACCCCACCTAAAAAAAGGAGGAAAGTCCCAGAGGTATATGTGATAGCAAATAAATACTAGGGGGAGGCATCAATCAAGGCATATGGTGTTTCACCAAATGTTTGTCCCAAGCCATTGTTTTTTTTAAAGTGTTTTCTTTTTTTTTTTTCCAAACCATTGCTTTACACAATTATAATAGTGTTAATTTTCCAAGTAAAAGCTTCATGCCAGGAAGTCAACTACAGTTGCTGAATCAGCTCTCTGCCTGGTGTCATTTAAAAAATTTTATTTTGGAGCCCCTGGGAGGCTCAATCAGTTAAGCCTCGAACTCTTTTTTTTTTTTTTAATTTTAAATTTCTTTTAATTTAATTTAATTTTATTATGTTATGTTAGTCACCACACAGTACATCATTAGTTTTTGATGTAGTGTTCCATGATTCATTGTTTTCGTATAGCACCCAGTGCTCCATGCAATACGTGCCCTCCTTAATACCCATCACCGACTGGGCTAACCCATCCCCCTACCCCTCCTCCCCTCTAAAACCTTCAGTTTGTTTCTCAGAGTCCATAGTGTCTCATGGTTCATCTCCCCCACCGATTTCCCCCCTTCATTTTTCCCTTCCTTCTCCTAATGTCCTCCATTCTATTCCTTATGTTCCACAAATAAGTGAAACCATATGATAATTGACTTTCTCTGCTTGACTTATTTCACTTAACATAATCTCCTCCAGTCCCATCCATGTTGATGTAAAAGTTGGGTATTCATCCTTTCTGATGGCTGAGTAATATTCTCCTTGTATATATGGACTACATCTTCTTTATCCATTCATCTGTTGAAGGGCATCTCAGCTCTTTCCACAGTTTGGCTATTGCAGACATTGCTCCTATGAACATTGGGGTGCATATGGCCCTTCTTTTCACTACGTCTGTGTCTTTGGGGTAAATACCCAGTAGTGCAATTGCTGGGTCATAGGGTAGCTCTATTTTTAATTTTTTGAGGAACCTCCACACTGTTTTCCAAAGTTAAGCCTCCCAACTCTTGATTTCAGCTCAGGTCTTGATCTCAGCTCAGGGCTTGATCTCAGGGTCAGAAGTTCCAGCCCCATGTTGGGCTCCATGCTGGGTGTGCAGCCTACTTAAAGTTAAAATAAATAAATAAATAAATAAATAAATAAATAAATAAATAAATATTTTTAGAATTCTACAATACTTTAAAATTCTAAATGTAGAGTATAAATACATATTCTGTCATCCAATTCCTTTTTGTCTTTATCTTATTTTTAATAATACATATATTTAAGATGTACAACGTGATGATTTCATATACATGCACATAATGAAATGATTACTACATTCAAACTAATATATCATATCCTTACAGTTATCATTATTTTTGGTGATGAGAGCACCTAAAACTACTCTTTTAGCAAATTTACAGTATTCAGTACAGTTTTATTGACTATAGTCATCATGCTGTACATTAGATCTCTAGACTTATTCATCCTACATAATAACTGAAACTCTATACCCTGTAACAAACATCTCCCCATTTTTCCTCCCCACCCCCATCCCCTACTAACCACTGTTCTTTCTATTCTCTGCTTTCATAGATTCAATTTTTTTAGATTACACATATAAGTGAGGTCATGCAGTTTTTTTTCTTTTGGTATCTGGCTTATTTCACTTCACATAGTGTCCTCCAGATTCATCCATGTTGTTGCAAAAGGTGGCATCTCCTTTTTGTTAAGACTGAATAATGTCTCATTTTATATATATATATATAATAAAAAATACATAATATTTTTATCCATTCATCTGTTGATAAACACTTAGGTTGTGACATTTGTTGGCTATTGTGAATAATGCTGCAACTGTCACCCAATTTCAATAAATACCAGTATTTACCATGCTTGATTTACATATCTTGTTTTTTAAAATGTTCATGGAATTGCAGTATACATACAAAAAACTGCATGTATTGTAAACATATAGCAAAATGAGTTTTCTCGAACTAAACACACTTATGGAACCAGCATCCAGATAAAACAACTAGAACTAGCACTCCCCAATATCCCCCCTCAACATACACACTCCTTTTCAGTTACTACTCAGACAAACAAAGATAAACACTATTCTAGTTTGCATGAGTCTTTTAAGCAAATAGCACACATCCTCTCATTTTACCTTCATATCGTCCCTGCTTTATTGTATATTATTAAGCCTAATCTAAAGATGAACCTGCTCCCTAATATGCTCCCACCATATTTTACATATAAGCATAATAAAATTTTTCCAAAATATTTTGTTGGAAAATGCTTTCCTCAATTAGAAATAACTAAAACCTGGATTTAATGAATTGAAGAGAGATATATAATAAGTGAGTAAAAAAATGTATTTTCACTATACGAGTTTGAACTGAGTGGGGAAGTAGTATCTTATATTCAAAGATCATACAAGAAATACACTGATTTTTTTAAGTCTCTACCTCTTCCCACCTTGAACTGGATTATTTTGCTACGAAACCCTGTAATTCCATTAATGATTTCTAATATTGAAGTATTACATTCTAACTTTAATCTAGGTTTGCAAGTGATTGTTTTATTTAGATTTAACTCATAATCTATGTTGACAGTTTTATTTTAGGATGACTAAAGGCATTTCAGAATGATAATTTCCTTTTTATTAGGATACATCTGTTGATTAAAAAACTAGTTTTGAATTTATAAAGTGCTCAAAGTAATTAATTTTGAAAGTGAAATAATGCAGTGTATTTCTGGAGCAGTCATTCTCTGCAGTACAAAGTATTTCCATATTCACCAGATACTTCCTTATGGAGAAATGTCAAAGGAGACAAGTATTGCAGCATCTGACTCAGTGCACTATCTTTTCAGGTAAAATGTAGCCTTCTTGTTAATACAGATATGAAGAACTGATAGTAAACTTTATCAAGCTACTTATTGGCATTTCAGAATAATGTCTGGCTTTTATGTTCCTTTTATATCTTGAATTAGTAATTTTTTAAAAGAAAAATTAAATTGTAAATAGGAAATTGATAAAACATATCTGACTTATCATTACCCTTTGAGAAATTCTAGGCCCATAATAAAATTTTCATCTTTTTCTTCCTTTAATTGTATGGAGCAAATATATCTCCTGGCTATTCAAATAATACCATTATCATTTTTATTTAATGAAACATTCAAGTAAACACAAAATATTGATTTCTTACCCATTGTTAAAAATTAATAAGTACAAAATAAATTACACACAAGATTCTTAGTTATTGAAAATAATTTATAGTGACTATTACTTTGACCTTAATTTTCAAACTATCTAAAGACCTCATTCTCAGAAACAGACTTCTAGCATGCAGAATTGAAAATTCTCTCATTTACCTTGTTTATTCTGCAGATATACTTGTCATTTATTTTTTTAGTTTATCAAATATCTAAACTATCACTCAAAAACATGGAAGAAAATTATGTAATTTGGCAAAATTACATATGCAGTTTTCCTTTATCAAGAAATTCTTCTTCTAGAAATCCATCTGAAATACTACTGACAAAATATATAAAAAGATGTATGTACAAGAAACTCTATTCCAGTAATATTTGTCATAGTAGAAAAATAGAATAAAACCTAAATATCCATTAACAGTGACTGATTGTATAAACTATTGTATGGTATTTAGCTGAGGAGATTTTCACGCTAAGTGCTGAAAATGTAGCCTAGTTTATTCTAGCTGCTTATAGTAAAATTTGAGAGAAAAGACATAAGTTGAGAAAATTGTAAACAAATAAAACCCAGAAGTGATAATTTGGAAAACTACTGGTCCTCCCAGATAACAAAGGAAGTCAAAATTAAGAAATTCATTATCAGGAAATACTCTAGAGAAAATACTGAGGATGTGACCCTAAAGTCCTCCCTTGAAACATCAGAGGGATCAAAAGATCAGAATATTAGTCACACAATGTGACTCTGAGAGATAAGGGGTATGACTCAAAATCGCCTCGATTACCTGTGGCCTCTAGGAAACTTGAGGGCAATGTCCCTCAGCTATATCGGGAGAAGTAAAAATTGAGAAGGGATTATTTAGGTAAGATCTCTGGAAGGAATCCTTACACAGTTTATACATGAATCAAGTCATCACATCGTGCACTTTAAAAACCATACAATTTTGTCAGTTATACCTCAATAAAGCTGAAAAAATTCTCTTGATTAGCTTCTTGTCTAATGGAGTTAATTCCTCTGACATATACAGGAGACAGAAAGTTCTTAAAATTTTTATAACAGCAGAAACACTGTCGGTCTAATCAGGAGAAAAGCAGCAAATTCTAACAGAGGGGCATCCTACAAAATAACTGACTAGTACTCCTCAAAACTGTCAAGGTCATCAAAAGTAAGGAAAGACTGAAAATGTTACAGCCAAGAGATGCCTAAAGAAGTGTGACAAATAAATGTAGCATGGTATCCTGAATGGGATGATGGAATAGAAAAGGTACGTTAGGCAAAAACTAAGGAAATCTGAATAAAGTATGGACTTAATAATAATGGATCAGTATCGTTTATTAATTATAACAAATGTATTATAGTAATGCAGGATGTTAATAATAGGAGAAACCAGGTGTGGGGTAAACAGGAACCCTGTGTAGTATCTTCTTTTTTTCTATTAATGTAAAAATGCTTTTAAAAAGTCTATTTAAAATTATATAAGGATATGTAAAGAAGAAATAACACTATCTTGATTAAGTTGATATAATTGTATATATAGCAAAAACTGTCTTCATCAATTTGTTTCACTTTTTTATTGAGATAAAATTCGCATAGCATTTATAATATTAAAGTGTACAATGCACTGGTTTTAGTATGTTCACAATGTTCTGCAACAATCATCATTACCTAATTCCATAATGTTTTCATCACCCCGAGAAGAAATCCCATACACATTGAGCAGTCATTCCCTATTTCTTCTTCTCCCCAGTCTCTGGAAATCACTAATACTTTTTGTCTCTACAGATTTGCCTATTCTGGACATTTCATATAAATTGTATCATACAATATGTGCCTTTTGTGTCTCACTTTAAGATAGCATAATGTTTTTAAGGCTTATTCATGTTGTAGTGTGCAACAGTACTTAATTTCTTTTTTTTTAAAGATGTATTTATTTATTTATTTGAAAGAGACAGAGAGAGTGGGAAGAGGGAGAGGGAGACAAGGAGACTCCCCACTGAGTGGGGGGCCCAATGCGGGGCTCGATTCCAGGACCCTGAGATCATGACCTGAGCTGAAATCAAGAGTCGAATGCTTAACCGACTGAGCCACCCAGGCGCCCCATTACTTCATTTCTTTTTAATGACTGAATGGTCATTCCACTGTGTAGCTATACCGCATTTGTAATATAAATTTATCAGTTGATGGATGTCTTGGTAGTTTTCACTTTTGGACTATTATGAAAGATGCTTAATGGACATCCATGTACATGTCTCTGTGTAGATATATGTTTCTAGTTCTCTTAGGAGTGGAATTGCCGTGTCCTATGGTAACTATGTTTAACTCATTGAAGAGCTATCAAAGTTCTTCCAAATGTTCTCCACAGAACCTGAAACATTTTACATTCCAATCACCAATGTTTGAGCGTCCAATTTCTCCATATCCTGACCAATATTTGTTATTTCCTTAAAAAATATATAATAAACACGTATGTGATTCACAAATATTTTCTCTCACTCTGTGGAT
Organism: Phoca vitulina; assembly: GCF_004348235.1. Classification (NCBI taxonomy): domain Eukaryota; kingdom Metazoa; phylum Chordata; class Mammalia; order Carnivora; family Phocidae; genus Phoca; species Phoca vitulina. Next base: position 22,115,111 of record NW_022589710.1, read on the forward strand.
TGTCTTTTCACTTTCTTGATAGTGTCTTCCAATGCACAAAGTTTTAATTTTAATGAAGCCTAATTTATTTATTTTTTCTCCTGCTGCTTGTGCTTTTGGTCTCATATTTAAGTAACTGTTGACTAATCCAAGGTCATGAGGATTTCACCTATCTTTCCTTCTAAGATTTTTAGTTTGACCTCTTACATTTAATTATGTATGTTGAATTAATTTTTTGTATGTGGTGTTAGATAAGGATCCATATTAATTCTTTTGCATGTAGATATCCAGTTGTTTCTTCATCATTTGCTGAAGAGCATTCTTTCCAGATTGAGTGGTCTTAGCATCCTTCTTGAAAACCAATTAACCAAATAAGTATAGGTTTATTTCTATACTCTCAATTCAATTCTAGTACCTATATATATTTATCTTTGTACCAGAATCCCCACCTTTTTGTTATTGTAGCTTTGTAAATTTTGAAATCATAAGTATGAATCTTCGTTCTTTTTTCAAGTGTGTTTTAGCTGCCCAGTGCCCCTTTAAATTTCACATGCATTTTAGGATCAGTGTGTTCACTTCTCCAAAAAAAACAATTGGGATTTTGGTAGGTGTTGCATTGAATCTGGAGATCAATTTGGGGGAATACTCTCAACTTACAGTATTAGCTTTCAACCCAGGAATGTGGGTTATCTTTCCACTTAAACTTTTTTCTTTAATTTCTTCCAATATTGTTTTATAGTTTTTGGTGTATAAGTCTTGCACTTCCTTCGTCAATTATTTTCTCAAGCATTTTATTCTTTTGATGCTATTATAAATGAAACTGTTTTCTTAATTTCATTTTCAGATTTTCCAATGAAATTGTGTAGATATACAACTGACTTTTGTATTTTGATCCTGTGTCCTGCCAGTTGGCTGAACTCATTTGTTAGCTCTAATTTGTATGTGTGTGTGTGTGTGTGTGTGTCTGAATTCTTAAGGGTTTTCAATGTATAAGATCGTGTTTAGTGCAAGTCAGGATGGTTTTTCCTTCCTTTTTCATCTGGGTGTCTTTTATTTCATTTACTTGCCTAATTTCTCTAGCTAGAACTTTTAGGACAATGCTACTGGAAGTGGCAATAGCAGACATCCGTGTTTTGTCCTCATCTTAGGAGGAAAGCTTTCAATTTTTCACTGTTAAGTGTGATGTTAGTAATATGTTCTTGGATGCCTTTTGTTCAATTAAAGCAGTATCCTACTATCCCTAGTTTGTTTGATAGGATTTTGTAAAACACTTTTTCTGCATCTATTGAGATGATCATGTGAATTTGGCCTTCTTTCTATTAATATTTTTTTTTTTACATTGATTGATTTTCATATATGTGAATGACCCTTGCATTCCTGGGATAAATCCTGCTTGGTCATGATGTATAGTCCTTTTAATATATTGCTGTATTTAGTTTGCTGGTATTTTATTTATTATTTTTGGATTATCATCATAAGGCATATTGGTCTGTGGTTTTTCCTTGTGTTGTCTTCATCTGGCTTTAGTATTAGGGTAAGGACAGCTTGATAGAATGAATTAGAAAGTGTTCTCTTATTTTTTGGAAGAGTTTGAGAAATTTTGGTATAAATTCATTAATCTTTATTATTTCTCCCCTTCTGCATGTTTTGAGTTTAGTTTGCCTTTCATTTTTCTAGTTTCTCAAAGTAGAAGATTAGGTTATTAATTTGAGATCTTCTTTTTCAATACACGTATTCACCTCTATAAATTTCCCTCTGAGTACTGGTTTTAAAGAATCCCACATGTTTTGGTTTCTTGTGCTTTGTTTTCTTTCATATAAAAGTATTTTCTAATTTTCCTTTTGATTTTTTTGACCCATTGGTTTTTAGGAGTATGTTGTTTAATTTCCACATATTTGTGAAATTTAAAAAATTCCTTTGTTATTAATGTTTATTGTAATCCTCAGTTCAATTGCTAAACAAAATAACTAAAAATAGTAAGAAGAATGACAAGGAAATTAAAATGGTACACCAGAAGGTATTTAGCCAAAAGAAAGCAGTAAAAGAAGAATTGAAAAAATAAAAAAATATAAAGCTTATAGAAAACAAATAGCAAAATGGCAGAAATAAGATTTGTTTATCAGTAATTAGGTTATATGTCTAGTAAACTCTCCAAATTAAAAGGAAATATGGATTTTTTTAAAAGCCACGCAACTATAGGCTGTCTACAAGTGACTCACTTTAGATACAAAGATACAAAATGGGTTGAACATTAAAAGATTGAAAAAGATATTTCATGTGTGTGTGTTATACAAAAAGAACTTAAAATTTCATAAAATACCATGTTGGCGGGGGAGAGAGGTCAAATGATATCCACACAGATGCTTACTTTCTGTACTTGATAGTTACAGCAATGGGAGTCTTTGGGTTATTACTTACCTGGGATGTAACTATTCTTTCTTTCTAAAATCTATTATGAGAGGGGCACCTGGGTGGCTCAGTTGGTTAAGCGTCTGCCTTCAGCTCAGGTCATGATCCCAGGGTCCTGGGATTGAGTCCTGCATCAGGCTCCCTGCTCAGCGGGGAGCCTGCTTCTTCCTTTCCCCCACCTCGTTCTCCTCACTCTCTCTCTCTCTCTCAAATAAATAAATTCTTTAAAAAAATAAAATAAAATCTATTATGAGAGATCTATTCACACACTTTTCAGTCAATTAACCTTGTCATTTGTGCTAGTTATTTACTTATTACTTCTCAGCTTCATATTCACCTTTCTTTGCCTTGCTTTGTGATCCTGGAGCTGGACCTTCTGGGCATTTCTCCTTTGCCGGTTGACTTGATGTTAGACTTTGCCAATAGAGGGCACTGGAAGGCCATTGCAAGATCAGAGCAGGAGGAAGGGACCTCTTCTCCTTTACCAGTGTGCTATGTTCAACATGGCAGCCACTGAATTCACATGCAGGGTCCTGGGACTATTCACTACAGCACCAGCTCTCATGGATTAGAAGTCCATGCCTTCTGGGAAGTTTTTCCATCCCATAGCAGCAACCCGCATTGCTTTTTTGAAGCCAGAACTCTCCAGGAAATTTCTCCACCCTAAATAACACTGTGGCTCACCAGTCAAACCAGAAGCTAATGGTAGTTAGGGGAAACCTGAAGTCTTAGCCCAAGTTTAACTCACAGCAGGCACCTAGATGGTTAGCATATGGATCCCATAGCAATTTTTCCAGTTCTTGAATATGTAATTGGAATAGATACACTTGGCAACTGGCAGAATCTCTACATTAGCTTTGTGACCCATGAGTAAAAGCCATAATGATAGTAAGTCCCTGTGCCTTTCCCTTCCTATTCAGATATTAAACCAGAAACAGTACTACATCACTGAAAGAATTGCAAAGATCTGTACTGTCATCAAAGATTGTAAAGATATAAAGTAGTGATACTTATCACATTCCCATTAGCTTGACTATTTGGCCTGTCCAAAAGTTGGATAGATCTTGGAGAATGAATTTGGTGGCTCTGTTTGTAGCCAATAATACAGCTACAGTACTTTGGCTGGCAGAAATTGACACAGCTTTTGGGACTTGGTTTGCAGATATTGACCTGGCCAATCCATTTTTCTCCATATAAAAAATTACAAGGACCACTAGACAGTTTCTTTTTTTTTGTCAGGACCAACAGTACATTCTTATGGTCATACTTCAGAGTTATGTCTACTCTCTTGTTCTTTGCCATAACATAGTCTGCAAAGATCTTAATCATGTTGGCATTCCACAAAACATAACATTGTTTCTGTGAATTGATATTATTCTGATTGGCTTAGATGAGCTGGAAGTAGTAGATAATTTAGATGCCTTAATAAGACAAATCTGAGCCAAAGAGTCATAGATAAATGTCACAGAATTTCAGGAGCTTATCACCTCAATGAAGTTTCTGGAAGTCCAATGGTCTGGAGCACAAGATATATCCTTCAAGGTGAAACACAGTTTACTTTTGTTCATACAGCCTACCACACACACACACACACACACACACACACACGAGGCATGATGTTTGGAATTTGAAAACAACATATACTACATTTGTGTGTTCTACTTTAACCTATATACAAATTACCTGCAAATTTGCTCTTTCAGCACAAAAGAAGGCTTTGAAACAAGTCCAGGTTTCAGTGCAATCCGCTTCTCCCCTTGGACCTTATAATCCAGGAGATCCAAAGATACTCACATTATCTGTGACAAATAAGAATGCTGTATGGAGAATCTGGCAAGAACTCAAAGGATAATTGCAACACAAGCCTTAAGGATTTGGGACATAACTATGCCTTTAAGAGATAACTATTCTCCTTATGAGAAACAGCTTCTGACTCACTACTTGGCTTTGGTAAAGACTTAATGCTAATCATGGGATATCAGGTGACCGTGACGTCTGAGTTTTCAGTCATGATCTAGTTGTTTCCTAATCCATCAAACTAAAGGTTGGGCATGAACAAAAAAAAATACATTATCAAGTGGAAAGAGTATATAAGAGACCAGAGTCAGGTAGATCTCAAAGTTAGAAATGAGTAGTATGAGTCGGTGGTTCAGACTTATTTGAAACCAACTCCTACTGCAATCCACTCTCTCAATCCACGTTTCTGGCCTAATGCAGAGTTCTTTATGATTCATAGACTGAGAGGAAAAAAGGAAACTTTATACTGTTTTGTAGATGATTCTGGACAGTATGCTCATGTTACCTGGAAATGAACACTTCATATTTACGGTCCCCACAATAATGGTCCTGGAAGACAATAGTGAAGTGCAACATCCCACTAGGTAGAATTCCAAACAGTATCTTTTACTTTGGATAGACTGAGAGATAAGCAGAAGGATGGATTACATTGTTGATATAATAGGTGTTAATGGTTGTTGATGGGTTGTCTGGATGAATACAAACTTGGAAGAAACAAGAAAGGAAGATCAATGAGAAGGAGCTCTTGGGTCAAGAGGTATGTGAATGGACCTCTCAGAATGAGCATAGCCTGTAAAGATATTTTATTTGACTTGTGGATGTCTACCCAAAGGCAGACATTTTGGGGGACACTCAAAATAATAAGGTAGACAAATGACTCACTCTATGGATGTCAGTAACCTCTTCCTCAGCCAACCGAATGCTTACTCAGTAGGCCCATGAAGAAAGAGGTCATGGCAGTAGGGATGAAATATGGACTTTAACAATACAGGCTTCCTTTTACCAAGGTTAACATTGATAGTGCTACTGCTGAGTGCCCAATCTGCCAGTTACTTGGTCAACATTGAGTTTTCTATATGGCACCATTCACATAGGGAATCCACCACTTAGAAGCAGATTGATTACATTGCACCTTCACCATGAGAAAGCAGGTAAAGATTTAACTTTACTGGAATAGAAATATATTCTGAATATCAATTTTCCTTCAATGCCCATGATGCTTCTAGCACCACCATCTGCAGACTCACAGAGTACTTTAATCACTGTCATGAGATTTTACACAGCATTGATTCTGATCAAGAAACTAATTTCTCAACATGAGCTACAAAGGTCTTGTGGAATTAATTGGTCTTACTACTTATTCTCTCACGCAGACAGAGCTGACCTAATACAAAGTATGAAATGGCTTACTGAGGAGTCATTTACAGTGGCAGTTGTAAGACACCAGCTTAAAGTGATGTAGTTTCATAGGATGTAGTATATACTTTGAATTAGACACAATATTATATGGTTGTGTTGCCCCCACAGCCAGAATACATGACTCCAAGAATCAAAGGTAAGAAGGGACTCCTCTTACTATTTTACCTACTAACCTAGTCACAAAACGTTTGTTTCCTATCCTGAAAACCCTGAAGTGTTCTGGACTAGAGATCTTAGTTCCCAGGGAAAGGATATTTCCACCAAGGAACATAATAATACTTCCATTCACTTTGAAGAGAAAACTGCACATTTTAAGTTTTCTCATATCACTGGATGGAGTGATTGGATTGATCCTAATTATTAAAGAGAAATTGGTTTGCTGCCACACAGTAGGGGAGTCTCTGAGGTGCCTTTCAATGCTTCCACACCCACTGGTAAATGCAAATAGAAAATGACAGCAATGACTACAAAACAAAAGTCAAAACCATTAAGGACTCAGATCCTTCAGAAATGATGGTTTGATGTACCTTACTAGGTAAAGCACCAAAGCCGCCTAAGGTTGGAAAGGAAATTTAAAATATAATATTGGGAGAAGGAAGTCACAGATACTTCTTCATGACCAATTACAGAAATAATATGGTATATAATATATATTTTAAAAAATTATAAAGTTAACCTTCAACAAACTTGTATAAAATGATAAAGAGAAGAAGGAGAAAGTATATAGGTAGGTAGATAAATATGTAAATAGATATTCAGATATCTATCTTTACAAATCCTTAAGATAAGTCCAACAGGCCTTGAATGAATTTGAGAATTAATTAATATAATCAACAATAGATACTTCTGGTCAAGACTCAGAGAATTCTCAAAAAAATAGGAAGAGGACTCAGATACTAAGCAGCTCCCCAAATACTGAAATGTCTGCTATGCACACAATATGTTTATTTTGGAAAAATTTTATAGAAATATTGAACAAATTCTATTTAGATCTCTAAGGTAAGGGCTTATTAGTCAAATAACAAAGTATGAAAAAATCTTTAGCCACACTTGTTATTAACATGAGTGTAGACTAATTACTGCATAATATGGTTCCAGGATACCTGTTTTGATTACCACAGAGAGTAATTAGATAAACAGTCAATGGAGTAATATAATCCTGAGTGATTTAAGGTAATATATTTTAATACATTTTGTTTTTAGTGATACTGTGTGAATCAATATAATTTTTTTGTAGAGAGTATAAAATGGTGACTTGTACACCTCTTACTTTTGACATATGTGACTATTTACCTGCTGTTGCCAATATGAAATGTATTAGTATTAGAAATAATCAGAAAAGGTAATATGGTATCAGATAAAATATCACAATAGTAATAAGAGATTCTACTATTCATTTATTGCAATGAGAATGTTTCCTATGAAACATGTTTTCTAACTTAAATTCTACTCTTCTCAATTTAAAATTTAGGAATTAAGGGAAAAAACAGAAGAAACAGCTACTTCGTGAAACCTGAAGAAAATACTGACTTGCTGGGGGAAGTTTAAAAGCACTAACTGAAATACATCCACTGTGCACAGCTTTAGCGGGGCCTGGAGGGAGAGAAAGTCATCTCTACTGACCACAAGATAATAGGTTCATACACTACATATATCTGTCTACAAATAACAACTGTTACTATATGATGAATACAGAAACAGGGTTTCCAATAGATAAGACACTGAAATAGCAATTAGTTATTAGGGACTCAGGTCAAAATCAGGAATCAAATATTCTTTGAACAGTAATAGCGAATTTATAATATTCATGCGACCTCCATCCACTCACCACTTTATTATATCATTCATTAACTAATCACTTATTGAACATGTCCTATTTGACAGATAGTGAAAAAAAACATTGAAGGAACAAAATGTTACTTTTCTCACATATATTATAGTCAAGCAGAGAAGAAAAAAAACCAAATTGAATAAACAACCATAGCAGTAAAAATCATACACATGGAAGTAACCAAGGATTGCTCAAAAGTTACTATGTGGTTGTAATAGTTGCTTGTTTATTTTAATGCTGCTTACAAGATGGATCATTTTGTGATAATCCACTGACCTAAACATTTATGACTGGTGTACTTTTCAAGAAAAACTTGAAGATAAATAATAAGTAATAATGATAATAAAAATAATAATATTTTGGCTTTTGAAGGGAAAGGATTAGTACTCAGCTTTCCAGAAATTTCTACTAATTTAATAATTAATTTCCTGAATATCTAAATAAAGAAGGGTTTTCATGATTGTTTTTAAGTTTATGTGACGTGGCAAAGGTTAGCTTCTTTTTAAAATCTTATTGCTGATCACTAGTTCATAATAGCTGTTGAGGTCTTTTCATCTAAGGACACTTTAAAAGAAAATCATTGAGATTTATATAAAAAAAAAAAAAATTTCACCACAGTTTAGCAATGGTTCTACTGGTACAATAGAGTGCCTGTTAGAGAACGTATTAATAATATTTGGAGAACAATGTATTGCTATTAAAGGAAACATCTTGGATATACTCTGGTTTTCTATTAATACATAAAATTGGGTTAAACTGTGATTAAGCGTGTGTATTAGTTAGGCTTTTTGGTTGCAAGCTAAGAAAACTTATCCTTAGAAACCCAAGCAGAAAATCAGTTGGAAGATTATTGGGTTGTTCAGAAAAACTGAAAAAGAACTTAGGACATTCAGAAATTAGGTTTAGACCAGTGGAGACAAGTAGCAGTGGTCACACTTAAGGCCTTGTCACAGAAATCATTTGGTTAGGACATTGCTACTGCAATATACCATTAAACTCTTCATGCTGCCCCTTGAATTGTCACCAAAATGTCTACCACTTGAGACTTTATCTTTACCATCCTGAGACGTTGGTTCACAATTTCAAGATTCAAACTCCCAGGTGGAAACATCTGATTGGTCAGAGTCCCTGCTTCTAATGAACACTCACATAAAATAGGAAAAGTGTCTAGATGTTGCTTAACTTAAAAAAAAAAAAAAAATCAACAAACTCACATTATAGGAAAAAGGAAAAGCAACTACTCAGATATATTTATTATTTATTTTTTTTAGTAGGCTTTACCCCCAATGTGGGGCTTGAACTCACAACCCCTAGATCAAGAGTTGCATATTCTACTGAGCCAGCAAGGTGCCCCTCAGGTTTATTTTCAATACCTGTGGACTGTGTTCTCTAGGACCCTAGTTAAATAAAAGGTACTAGTGGGCAGCAATTAAAGTCATTGTCATTAAGTGGTAATGTAAAACAGAGAGCATGACCACAAATATGACTTTTTCTAAAACTCAGTGGATTGAATTTGGGGGTTAGTTCTCTTTACAGTTTTGTTTATACACCATATATATTTCTCTTAAATAAAGTCTAAGCAAATTAGAAGCTATGGGAACTAAAGAATCATATATACTACTTCCCTTCCCCTTGAATCTAAGCTGTCCTTTGACTTGGTTGAGGAATCAAATGAGATGGAAGTGACACTGTGTCAGTTCTGGACCTAGCTTTTAAAAATATTGGCTGCTTCAATTTCTGCAGTCTTGGAAGTCAACTACCATGTGAGAAGTCTGATATCACCATACTGTCAGGAAGCCTAAGCTAGCCATGTGAATAGTCCAAGTGGGGAGAGAAAAATGACTGGTCAATTGCAAACTGTATGATCCTTTGAGTTGAGTCACCAGGCTTGAGAATTAAGAAGCCATCTTTTGTGAGCCAACCTCATGAGGTACCATGTAGAACAGACTGGCTACACAGCCAAACTTAGATTGAAGAATCATGAGAAATAATAAATTGTGCTTTTTAAAAATGAACTAAATTTTGGGTTTGTTCATCCAGTAGTAGATAACTGGGATGGAATGGTACCTAAAAGTAGGATAATTTCATGACAAAAACCTAAAACATATAGTATTAGTTTTGGTCTAAAAGGCAGCAAAGAGACTGTGGGGATTGGAAGGGAAGGCATTACTGGAATGCAGGGAACCTATGTTAGGTATTATTGAAACACCTGGTGAGACTGTCATCTCCAATGATATGAAAAATAAAAATTGGGCTTGGTGAAGTTGTAGATCTGGATGCATATATTTCCAGGCAGAATTTTGCAACTAAATTTGGCCACATTTAACTGCCTATGATTGTATATTACAGGAGAAAAATGACAGAAAGAAGGAATACTTCAGTAGTCAAGGAGACTGCCTTACATTACTATCTCCTCCAGACAGCAAAAGACTTCCAAAGCAAAAATGACCTCAGAACAAAGACCCAATACAAGGTGCTGCTAGTAAATCATGGACTCAGAGTCAGTTCCAAATTGAGAGTTAAGATCTCAGAAAAGTTTAAGGCAGTGCCTAGAATTAAAGCCTCTTATCTAGAGAAAGATATTTCTAACCATCTTAAGGTCATGAATCTTAAGAACATAGTCCACAGCACCATATCTCACAAAATAAAGTACAAGAGGTCCTGCCTCAAAAAGATCTGTAGTTTTGATCAAATGAAATAAAACCCACTAAGACTCATAGAAAATCCACAATGTTTTCAAGAGAATTTTATTGGTAAAATTGCCACAAATGGGACTAAAAGAGATAGAGGCAGAAAAAAGGGAAAAAAATCTTTGGGCCTGAAAACTTCTATGGGCAGGAAGAGAATATAACTGAGCAAGTTCTATGTCGAAAGCACAAAGTATTTCATATGGAAAAAGAAAAAATTATCTCAGAGGGTAGGGCCAAAAGCATGCAGGAAGAACTCTAGAGCCATACAAAACCATTCCCAGAGAGCACACATAGATCCCAGTCAAGGAGCATACCTTGTACCCTGCCTCTGGAGCAGGAAGACTTGGGAAATATTCCCTCCAGAGATTACAGAATTGCTATGGGCTAGTGACTGATATAGGTCATCTCCTTTCCCCTTCTTGAATGGGAGTTCTCCTATTCAACATATGGCATCTTATGTTCCCTTACATGGCAAAAGGGAATTAGCAGATATGATTAAGGATCATAAAATGTGAAGATTATCCTGGATTAACCAGGGGTGGGGGGCAACTCTAAAAGGGAGGCAAAAAGGTCTGAGTCAGAGTAAAGAGAAGTAAACGGAAGCAGGGGTTTCTGTGGAGAGATGAGAGAGAAAAGGGGGTGGAGGGAGAGAGAGATTTGAATATGTCCATTGCTGGCTTGAAGATGCAGGAAAAAGCCACTAGCCTCAATGCAAGTAGCTCTCAAAGCTGGAAAAGGCAAGGGGACAAGATTCTCTCCTACAGCTTCCAGAAAGAAGGCAGGCCACCCAACACCTTGATTTTATGATACTGATGAAACTGATTTTGGACTTCTGATCTCCGAATGGTGAGATAATATATTTATGTTGTTTTAAACTGCTAAGTTTCTGGTACTTTGTTACAGAAGATATTGGAAACTAATATACTGCTTTACTAATATATGTTGGGTAGGGAGGAAAGCTAACTTGTCTTACTTCACAGGTCTTTGATCCCGAGGAATCGCATTCATGGATCTCTGCATCTGACATGGATAATGAGACACTGGATTGAATATATCTGATCCTGATGCCATAATGGGCTGAGGTTTGAGAGATCTTAGAATGTACTCTGTATGGGGGCGCCTGGGTGGCTCAGTCGTTAAGCGTCTGCCTTCAGCTCAGGTCATGATCCCAGGGTCCTGGGATCGAGCCCCGCATCAGGCTCCCTGCTCGGCGGGAAGCCTGCTTCTCCCTCTCCAGCCCCGCCTGCTTGTGTTCCCTCTCTCGCTGTGTCTCTCTCTGACATATAAATAAATAAAAACTTAAAAAAAAAAAAAAAAGAATGTACTCTGTATGTACATACAAAGAATGCATTATGCATGTGGAGGATCATGAATCGTGTGGCCAGATGGACTGCAGTAGATATCCCCTGAAGACAGTTACCATTGATTCCTTCCCTCCCTGCATGTCCATGTTGCTCCTCACATCAGGAGGTAGAGTTTGTTATCCTTCTCCTTGATTCTGGCCTGGCCTTGTAGCTTTCTTTGACCAGTAGAATTCAGCAAAAAAGAACCTGTCAGTTTCACATCTAGCCTTGAAGAGGATTGACAGCTTCTGCTTCCTCTCTCTTGGAAGTCAGCCCTTATGTGAAAAATCTTGTGTGAAAACCATCAGTGTGTGAAGAAAGTCTACCCTTTTTTGAAAGTGGTAAATTATGAAGATTCTCATGGGTGTGTGATGTATATTAACTGCTTACTTTAAAAAAAAACTGTTTTGCTTGTGGGTGATGTACACTTCCAATCTGTGATGCATTGCTGCTCTTATGTATTTGCATACAGTTAAAGGCTGTATGATGAAAGAGAGAAGTCTTGTCGATTTGTAGCTGTTGCGCCCATCCTAAATGGTAAAGCCATCTTGGATGAAGTCAGACACTATGACTATATGGACCAAAACAAACAAACAAACAAACAAAATTAAAAAAACCCAGATATACCCAGCCTTAGTTGTAGAATCATGAGAAATAATATACACATTGCTAGTATTTTAAACTGCTAAGTTTTGTGTTGGTTTGCCATCCTGTAATACACAACTGAGAGTTAATGTTAGCAGTAAAAAAGAAAATAATAATAATAATTTCAGGGTTTTGTTGTCTGTGTTTTTAACATTAATGAACCTAAAATTATCATTTTATATTACCTACACCTGGAAAGTTTTAATAAAATATGATTTGGTTAAAGTGAAACCTTCTATGTTAGCAAAAATCCCATAGTATACCTGCCTCAGTAAGATTGATTAGATGTATTGGCCATGTTTTTATTGTTACTTAGATTTTAATCTTCAACTGTTCTTTTTTTTTTAAATTTTCTTTGCCCAAGATTGTATACTATGATTTTACCACTTAACACCATAAAGTAGCATTACATAATGAATAGCACATTAAGAATTTTAACTCTTGAAGATAGAATCAGTAATGCAGAAAGATTTTTCCCTCTCTAGACCCAATAATCTTGACTAATATTCAGGTAGGGTTCACTTGGCCTAAATATCTAGATAGAAAAATAGATCAGTTGATGGATAGATAGATGGGTAGAAAGAAAAATAGATAGATGATAGATAGATAGATAGATAGATAGGCAGAAAACCAATTAGATGGATAAGCAGACATATAAGGCCTTGTTAACTTGGGACTTTGTTGTACAAAGGCAAAAGAATATGTTGACCTTTATCAAACCTAAACTCTAAAGTAAGCACTTTTTACTAATACCCATTCACCATGAACTGTGAATGCTATAATGTGATTTTCAGTCTTCAAGTCCTTTTTTATTTATTCTTAAATAGTATGGGAATAGTTCTTGTTTGGTCTGTAGAAGTTATTTATTGCTGTGTAACAAATTCCTCAAAACTTAGCAGCTTAATATATTTATTATCCGATACAGATTCTGAAGTTCCAGTTTCCTAGAGCATCTTAGCTGAGACATTCTGGCTTGGGGTCTTTTATGAGGTTAGAGTCAAGCTGTCAACTAGATCTACATTCATCTCCAAACTTGACTAGGGTTGAAGGATCAGCTTTCAAGCTCATTCACATGGTTATTGGCAGGCCTCAATTCACTCAAACTGACAGCTAGTATTGCCGTCATTAACATAAAGGAAATTATGTTTGAATATGGAATAGGAAAAATATAATCATAGAATAAAGGAAAATCTCTCCTGATAAAGAGTTGTCAAATTTGAAGAGCTATAAAAGAATATATCCTAAACATCTAAAACCTCTGTTGCAGATAGGTTAACACATAACATTTTATTTTGTATTACAGCACATTACCTATCTTCAGGGATATTATAGTATACCATGGATATGGTTTGTGAAGTCTTTTGAGGGAAAAAGAAAGTCTACCCTTTTTTGAAAGTGGTAAATTATGAAGATTGTCATGGGTGTGTGATGTATATTAACTGCTTACTTTAAAAAAAAAAAACTATTTTGCTTGTGGGTGATGTACACTTCCAATCTGTGATGCATTGCTGCTCTTATGTATTTGCATGTGCCCAGTTCTGCTTGAAAATCTGTGATAGTTTTAAACCTCTTAAGGGAAAAAGAGTGTCTTATTGGCTTCTGAATGTTTTCTCTTGTTCTTTCTATTGCCCTTAGAAGAAATTTCAATGATGGTGCAGAGGCCATGGTGTCAAGTCATTCTGTGATGATAGCTTGAAAACTTTGCAAAGTGTTTCCGGGATAATAAGTGCCAGGGAGAGTACCAGCAGCAGCATTACACATGGTCCATAGGCAACCAAGCCTTCAGATTCTGAAGAGTTGGCACTGAGAATATACTGTGTGATAGTTTTTGCAGAAAGATAGAGTAAATTCTTATATTACTGATGATGAAAGAGTATACATAAAACTAAATGAATTTCTTGCTAGCAAAACTATCTAAAATTATGGCAAGAGGCATTCTTTGCTTTTCATTTTTTGGCATGATATTGATCTGAAAATGGAAAATGACAATTGTTTTGTGGGCAATATACTCATAATTAGAGCTGCATGGAAAATTTTCATATGTGAAATTATTTTTGCTGAAATTTTTCATTTTTTGCCCAGGGCCTTTTTTTGTTAATTTAATCATATATAAAAATAGTTTTTGTGTAAGAACAATTTTCCATATTCTCTATTCTAAAATTATAATCTTCTTTTCCCCAGGAAGGAATATAGAAAGCTTATATGTGAACTGGAGAGAAAATCAATCAATATGAGGAGTTATCACAGTTAATTCACGTTTGATTAGTGAAGATATTTGCGCAGAGAAGCAAACTTGGGTCATTCAGGGAAGTTTTTAGCTCTCTTTAAGAGAAAGCTCAATTAAACATGGCTTAAAAGGGGGGGGGGTCTGGGTGCCTCAGTCAGTTAAGCTCCTGCCTTCAGCTCAGGTCATGATCTCAGGGTCCTGGGATCAAGGCCCACGTCAGGCTCCCAACTCAGAGGGGAGTCTGCTTCTCCCTCTTCCTCTCCATCTGCCTGTAACCCTGCTCATCCTCTTTCTCTCTCCCTCTCTCAAATAAATAAATAAATAAAACCTTTAAAAAATAAACATGGCTTAAAAAATAAGGACAATTAATTTAAGAATTATAACAAGAACCGCTAATACTTGTTGTTTGGGAGTTGTTGAATTCAGCACCTCTGAGAAGCCCTTGGCTTTACTGTTACAGTGACAAGTAAAAGAGCTCAGTGAAGTTCAAGTGAAAGAGCCTGAGATTAGTTACTTTCTTAAGTATATGTCCAAAGTCAACTCCTCTACCTGAAAGTTTGTAAAATAGGACACAAGAGAAAACATTTGACTTTTTTGCCTATTCAGATTTCCAATGAAAGATAATTTTAATATATTTTAACCCTGGACATTTTTAATAATCTGATTACCATAATTTGCAGTTGGCTTCTCTGGTTTCAGTCTGAATATTATTGCAGTAACTATGCTGGGCCAAAGTTCAGGGTCTGGAATCATAAAGACTTAAGCTACGGGTAAAGTGTATGACATTGGGAAAATCACTTTCCTTCATTTATAATATGTGGATAATGGTGGTGACTACCTCGTAAGGTATATGTGTGTGTGTGTGTGTGTGTGTGTGTGTGTGTGTGTGTAGAGAGAGAGAAGGCTGCATTAAATTAGATCATGCGTATAAAACTTCAAGAATATTATGTCACAGAGTAAATTTTCAATACATATAAGTCCCATAAAGGTTGTTGCTGCTACTGAAGATGATGATGATTCAATCTGGTGTACCTCGGGCTCTGTACCAGGGCTACATATGTCCCAAATGAACCACATGTCCATAATCATATGTTGGCACGAGATAGTGCAATATTTAGCATTCCATTTAATTTATATCCTTCTTTTTCAGGGTCATTCATTGAATATTCATAGTTTTCTAGCCATTGCACAAGCCCTTTCCTTAACTTCTTTCCTTAATTTCCAATCATTTATTTTACAGAAGAGGAAATGGCTTCAGAAAGATTAACTAACTCGTCCAAATCATTGCCAGGATGTGGTGGGACAGTGATTCAGGCACAGGTCAGTTTTGTTCCCAGTGGCTTCTTTTAACCACTACAGGATTTTGCTTCTCTTTCCCAATGCTTTCAGGAAAATTTTTTACAAAACCCATCTATATAATTAAGTTCTGAACTATAAATGATTTTAGACCCCCCCCCAGAGTTTTGTTTTCACTTTCCCCTTTTGTCTAGTATTCTTCATTCTTCACAATTTCTCTCAGGATTACTCACTTAATATACGTGTAAAGGGTTCTTATGAGGACTGCTACAAACCGTTAACTGGTTTCCTTGCACACACATTGGCGTTTGAACTAAGTTTTTGACTTTTTCTCATTAAAATTCATTATATTTACTGAATTTCTTCTCTGTTGAATTAGTTTAGATTTCTTGTAGAATATACCTGTATACTGACCAAATAGGTAGTAATGAAATTATATGCATAAGGAAGTTAGCATTTGCTTCTCATATTATAATCATAAATTTTGAGTGGATGGTATAAACACTGATAGTTCATGTTATGAGCTGAATTGTGTCCTCCTAAAACTCGTTATGTTGCAACCCTAACCCTCAGTATCTCAGAATGTGAGTGCAATTGGAGATAGGGCCTGTAACTGTAAAGAAGTGATTAAGTTAAAATGAGGCTAGTAGGGTAGGCCCTAATCCAATCTGACTGGTGGTATAAGAAGAAGAAATTTTGATACCCAAAGGAACACCAGTGATATGTGCACAGAGAACAGACCACGTGAGGACACAGCAAGAAGGCTGCCATCTACAAGCCAAGGAGAGAGATCTCCAGGAGAAACTAAACCTGCCAACATCTTGATCTGGGACTTCTAGCCTCTAGAACTGTGAGAAAATAAATTTCTGTTGCTTAGTCTGTGGTATTTTATTATGGTGTACCTAGCAAACTGACAGGGTTTATTTATTTATTCCAAAAATATTTACTGCAAATGTCCACTCTACTCCAGATATGTTCCTAGCACCATAAGATGGTATGTTGCAACAAGCAGAGCATCCTAAAATATATGTGAAATGTTGGTACCATGGGGGAAAGAACAGTACAAGCCTGAAAGCCTGTTTTTCTCATTGATGTCGTTGTTGAACATGATCAAAATCATGATTATGGTATTGTACCATGAAAATAATTTCCAGGTGAATTTTTGAGAAAGATAAATATTTTCTTTCCTAAGAGATTATGAAACTGTATATATAACAACACAGGCCTTGTTAACTTGATAATACTCATTTGTTAATAATTTTCTGTACGTCGTAGCAACTAAGTTCTTTTGTGCTGGGGTAGTTGAATGTTAAGCATGGCTTATAGAAGTAGGTAATGACTTGCTCTCACCTATCCTCCTGACACCTAGAGTATGTTTACTCCTGATTTACATGGAAGTTGAAATCCCTCATAGGAAAGTGGTATGACTTAACAGGTGAATAGATTGAGACATAAGAATGGAGGTAGGTGATAGGATTCTGAGTTTTTAGAGAGAATTCTACCTTGGAACACGTGAGGTGCTGCATGATGAGGCAAGTTTAACAACACAGGCTGAGGCAGTCTTCACCTAAACTTTCTGGAAGCAGGCATATGCCATGGGGATAAGCTGCTATGTGAAATTCTGGAAGAGCCACGTCCCTAAAGTCTGTATTAATTTGAGGCTCTCCTGTACAGAAGGACAATAAAATAAGGAAGGCATTTCCACTGTCCTTTTCAGACAACAGAGATGATGCCATTGTCTGGGGCAATTCAGTAACAGCCTGAGCATTAGCCTGAATGGTGCTCTGAATAGTTACCTAAGTGGGAAACAGAAGAAGACAGGGGAGTGGGCTCTGCAGAGTATGAAGGGCAACTCAGTGGAGCTAGCCTTGGTCTTGATGATTCTATGATTCATTGGGTCTATAATCCAATGCTCTACAGATTTTAGAAGGGGAAAGTCTCCTGGAAAGGAGGTGAAGTTCTGTAGTTATGAAGGTACAAAATGTGGGACCAATGGCAAGCCTGATTTACTTTATATTCAAAGGAGGATGAGATCTTGGGATCAAAATTGATGGCACTGAAATATATCCTCCAAACTTAGAGTGAGTTGATCAGATTGGCTACGGAGAATCTTTATTGGAAATCTTCATGATCTGTGGGGCTTGAAGCCAAAACATAATTCTCATGTTGGACGTATTTTTTTTTTTTTTTTGCTATATTTTAGAGCTTCTTGGGCACCTGGGTAGCTCAGTCGGTTAACTCATCGGGTCATGATCTCAGGGTTGTGAGATTGAGCCCCATGCTTACAGAGCCTGTTTAAGATTCTCTCTTTCCCTCTCCCTCTGCCCCTCACCTCCATTCACATGTGTACTCTCTCTCTCTGTTTCTAAAAAAAAAAAATTTAGAGTTTCTCAAAAATTGCTTTAGCACATGAATTTGTGGGAATCCATGCATCACAGCTAATCTTTGTTATAATTAATATTTTATAATTCAGAGCAAAAAGTTCAATTTTTATAATTAAATACAATTTTCAAAATTTGACTTCTCTTAGGGACTAGTAAAAAAAAAAACCTAGGTTAAAACTATTCTGTTCTTATTAGTTCCTTTACTGAATTTCTAAATGACTTAATTTTGCTCAATCATCTTACCCAGTTTTACAAAGAGAAAACAAAAACAAGCAAGGACCAATGGTGAATATACTAAGATGACAATTCTTTTATAGCTCATGTTCACCAACATGAAATGTATATAATCAATTAGCATTACACAAATATAAAATACATTATATAAATATATAAAATATAAAAAGCATTATTTGATTCACCACAATTTATAAGAATTATTATCTAGCTCTTTTTTTTTTTTTGAGGGTTACCCAGTTTGCTTTGAGGCAGACAGTTTCTGAATGCAAATTCTTGCTGTCTTTCTATACAATGCGTGTTTTTCATTTCTTAATCTTTTATATACTCTAAATTTAAAAGTTAAAAAGAGTTTGTTTTTACAGTGCCATTTGCTTTTTTAAAACAAAGAGCTCAAGTCACCCTATGTTTATGAGCCTCTTCTGGCTGCCAAGTATTACTTCAACTATAGCATGTTATTATTCTATTTCAGAAAGGAGGTTAAACAGGTCAGTTAACTTTCACCTCTCCTGCCAATTAACATACGCATAAAAGTCACCTTTTTAATTTTTTAATCTGCCCTATTTATCTAAATCATGTCAAATCAAGTGAATTTAAAACCATTTCCCCAATCGCTCTGTTTTATGAAACCTTGAATATCTGCTAGCAGCTCTTTCTATATTCACTCAGGACATATGTAGTCATAAATAGAATGAACTTTGTGATGGTAAAATTTTTAAAAGGATATTTTAAGGTTGCTCATTTAGGAGTACTGCATTGATGCTGGATGGTGGATAGACAAAAGGATGGGATCACATTTAAATGTGCAAAATAAAACATTGACTACACTTACCAGTTGTTAGATGTTAGTAGGTAAAACAGACATAAACATTCACATTTCTGATTACTTAAAGAACCATGATTAAACATCTTATTATTTTGGGAAAACTTTCATAAAGTCAATATACGTAGTACTGTCATTAAGATTATATAATAAATTTGGTTCTGTCCTAGCTTAAATTGTTGTAGTTTTCACTGATTATATAAATTTTAGAATATTCTCAGAGCTTAACTAGGGAAGTAAGATAATGCCTTCATTCTGTGTCTGGTGGTAAATAAACCTTTGAGAATCATTAAGATTCTTAAAATACATGGGCTGATAGCCTATTGTCTATTAAAAGCTTGCAGCCGTGGATTTTCAAATTTTTATTTCCTTAATAAAATATCAGATTCCTTCTGCTGAACCTATTAAAATTCTGATTCATGGACCCTGAGATGGGCCACAAAATAATGGTGTGTGTGTGTGTGCGTGTGTGTGTGTGTGTGTGTGTGTTGGGGGGGAGGTAGTGGTGATGGAGGGGGAGAGGAGAAGAATACATGTTAATACATAAATAATGGTATTAAATACTCCTTTGATTTAAAAGAAAGTACCTGTGAATTCCACCAGTATATCATCTAAACACTCCACCAGCTAACCCCAGCTGTTGTGAGAGCGGGTAGAAGTGTATCTGTTGTTTCTTCAGAGAACTTTGCCAATGTGGATGTGTTTGATTGTACTCTGCTGGCTGAGAAGCTGAGAAGTGAAATAACCCCCAGAATATGGCCATCCCTCTTTTCCACAGTTTTGCTTTCTGCCATTTCACTTACTGCCAGGCAGTTGAGAGTCCGGAGGCAGATGATCCTCCTTCCAACATATTGTCAGAAGGTAGATAACAGACTAACACTACATCACAATGACTAGGTCATTTACCTCATTCCAACTCATCCTGTAGGCATTTTATCATCTCCCATCATAACAACAAGAAGGGTGAGTACAGTACAACAAGATATTTGAAGAGAGACCACATTCACATAACTTTCCTTACAGTATATTGTACAATTGTTCTATTTTATTATTAGCTATTGTTGTTAATCTCTTACTGTGCCTAATTTATAAGTTAAGTTTATCATAGGAATGTATGTGTAGGAGAAAGCATAGTGTATATGGGGTTCAGTACTATCCATAGTTTCAGGCATCCACTGGGGGATCTCGCAATATAGCCCCCACGGATAAGAGGGGGGACTATACAAGAAATGAAGTACTGTGGTGGTTTGACTCTGCCTCACTTTCAGGGAAAAGAGTGGGGTTTAGACTTCACAGAGAAGACCTTTGTCCAGTTGTTGCCCTCTGCCCCTTCAGATGCCACTCCTAACAGTTGTAAATATTCAGTCAATCACAACATTTTATTGTGGCATAGAAATGAATTCATGATACATGCTTTAGAAACACTATGAAATTCTTCCCCCACCTGGACCATATTATCAATTGATTTAAGGTCTTTTTTTTTATGTTCAGTTAGCTACTGTGTAATACATCATTAGTTTTTGATGCAGTGTTCTATGATTCATTAGTTGTGTATAAAACCCAGTGCTCATAACAAAACATGCCCTCCTTAATACCCATCACCCTGTTACCACCTCCCCCCAACCACCTCCCTCTCTAACCCTCAGTTTCTTTCCCGGAGTCCAGAGTCTCTCATGGTTCGTCTCCTTCTCTGACCTCTTCCCATTCAGATTTCCCTCCCTTCCCCTACACTTAATGTCTTTTAAATGTAATAATCAATGATATAAAAAAACTGGGAATAATATCCAATAAAAACCACTTTCTTGCTTAATATTTTTGGGAAATTATATTTTTCTTAAAAAGTAGTTAGAAGGTTATTATTCATTACATGGAATTAAAAGTTTATATTTTATTATAAAAGGCCAGAAAGTAAGTGCAACAAGAAAATAGATCATGAGCCCCAATTCAGGTTACTGTTCCTATAGATATTTGGACAGACAATAAAATGTGGAGTGTCTGTAAGGAAGGGTGACGTGGCTGGCTTACTGCTTCAATAACTCATTTTCTTGTCTCCAGTAAAACTGCCTTATGATATTTTGTCCCTGACAAAAGACATTTAGACATTTAGGTCCAATTTTCTCTTTGAAGGCACTGTGTTAGAACTGTAGGATATACTTCAGGTTGTGTTCCTTAGGAAGTGCTCAGCCATCCTGTAAAGATTTCTGTCAATGAACTTAATCTTGAGAAGTGAAATCAATGATGTATAAATAATAGAAGTAAATAAAAATAAATTACCTTTCAGAATTAGAATATTCTAATAAGGTCATAGAACATCAAAGTGCATAGTCATAACATTTTTATGCCCTGATGTCTTCTTTTTAGCTTATGGAAAGCAGATTCTAATTTTATGGCTCATAGAAGCACAGATAAAAAAATGAGTAAATATCCTTTGTTAATGGAAGATTTCTAACAATTAAAAGCTATTAGGATTATTATCTTCTTTAAGATGTTCTCAATTTTATCTTATTTTAGTTTGGTAGGTCAAATTTTACTCTTTTGTTATTATTAGTCACTTGCTATATCACTTTTCCTTAGTGTTTAAAAGTTTCTTTCTTGATTACTTGTTGTTTTTGAATCACACTTAAGGACTTGTGAATTTTTATGAGACAATGAGATTTTTAAATACATAGTTCTATGTAGCTTATTTAGGCACCAGCTCGTACAAGATGCTCATACAAAGAACTTAAGATCTGCAATGCAAAAAGAACTTCTTTGAATAAGGAAGGCTTTGAGAGACACATTTATTTTTCTTTCATCTGATGAATCTGGGAGATACTAAGCAAAGAGAGTTGAAGAGAAACCAAGCCTGGTTTAAGGCGAAATCAAAGTCTATGTACAAGTATTGTGCTTTCAAACCTGAGCTCTACTGCTAACCTGTTATGAAATTCTAGTAATATACCACACTTACATGGTATATACATGGTATCCTAAAAAGAGATTAAAAATGACCAGGGCGCCTGAGTGGCTCAGTCGTTAAACATCTGCCTTCGGCTCAGGTCATGATCCCAGGGTCCTGGGATCGAGCCCCACATTGGGCTCTCTGCTCTGCAGGAAGCCTGCTTCTCCCTCTCCCACTCCCCCTGCTTGTGTTCCCTCTCTCTCTGTGTCTCTCTCTGTCAAATAAATAAATCAAATCTTAAAAAAATAAATAAATAAAAATGACCAAAAGTCTTATAACTTTATCTTCTGCTTCTTTAGATATTAAAACTTGATAAAGTTTCAGGGAACCTATCACTATTTTTCATTATAGTAATGATGAAATGTACATAATATTAAGTAAACTATACAACCAGAATGCCATTTATATCAGACGTAATAAAACAGTAGATCACTTTCATCTGGGACCATTAAATCAGTCTTCAAAATTTATCAGAATACTACTAAATTAGAGGCATGAAAGAAAGCCAACATGGCCATGTTTCAGATAGAGATTTTCATTGCATAGGCAATAAACAAGTAAATGCAAAAAGAAGTAATTACAAAATGAGATACCTAGTAATATGGGGATTCTTTAGGTTGCCATGATGGAGAATAATATAAGGGAGATGTTGTCACTTAAATACGTCTTTGCAGGGGTGATATATAAGCTGTGGTGAAGGATGCAATTGACTCATTCATGGCAGAACTATGTGGGCAAAAAGCGTGAAGTGTCAGAAGATCTGCACAAAGGCCTGAGCCAACTCAATAACAGCGAACAGCTAAAGGATGCTAAAAATGTGAGAAGCTGGTAAACAATGCAGAGCATTATAAGTCATGGTAAGGTGCTTGTATACTATACTCTAAACAGTTTGATTTCCCAGAAGATGCCATGTTTGCCATTGTCATGCTTTTTTACAAATGTGCTGTTCCTTCCTAGCAACACCTTACCACCCTTTTTCCGTTCTTTTTTTTTGCCTCAGTTGTGACATTTGTCATACTATCTTGTAAATCACATACTTGTCTGCATCCATATGCTATGTTTTTTTTGGGGGGGCAGGGGTATTTTATTTTAACCTTTCTATCTCCAGCACCTAGAACAATGGATAGCGCATAGCAAATGCCTGGCAAATATTTGTAGAAAAAAATGTGTTCATTTCCTAGTGTCAGCTCTGCCTCAATGCATTTCATTCAATGTTAAGCTTGTTCAGCTCTTGAGATGTCAATCATCCCCAAAGCCAGGCGGCAGTGTTAGACATGGTGATTGCTCTCCTAAGTGCCTTCACTTCCAGCTGGGATTCTGGACCTGGCACTGCAGCCAAGCTACAAATGACCTAATTAGTCTTTTGGTTATTTCCAAAAATTTTGAGAATAATCACGAACTGGGATGGCCAAAAAACTGGGACATGCGGAGTCTGATGAAAGCTGAAATGTTTAGGGTGCCAGATGCAAGTCTTTTAGACAGCATCAATAGTTTCCAAAACAAAGTAGTTTGCATTTTAATTGTTTTCTGGAACTTTTATCAACAAAATATGTTCATTGACTAATCAGATCTTTGTACCAGCTTAGAAATTAACAGTGTGTTGGCCACAGAAATAAGATACCGAATCTTTCTTTCTGGCCCTGCTCTAAAAGAATTTCTGACAGAATTCAGCCAGATGCTGTGTATCTCTTTCCAGAGTGCAATTTTGGGGCTAACTAACAGTGAGCTGCCCTTGGATACCATGCTTCTAATCAATGTCAGAGAGTAGATGCTAAGAAGGCAGGCCTCCCAGAGGAATCAGTACTTAATGGAATTTTGACAGGCTTTTAATGCTCTTTTCTAAAGGCCCATCTCTTGCTTCAGAGTCACAGTTTGTTGGTGAGTTTGATGGCTGATGTCACAAATAAATGTACTAATACCCTATTGGTATCTTATTTACTCAGAGGAAAAGCCAGGAACAAGACATTCTTTGAACAAGACAACATTCATGGAGTGGCTGATGAATTTAAAGTTTAGCACCATGTATTTAGGATAATGAATGACTGTTACGTAGAAAGTATACTCAAATCTTTTGAACACTCCCGCAGGTGGCTAAGACATAATATCGTGTAAGAGTATCTTCTGGGGGCTCACATGTTATTCTGAAGCATTGAAGAGGCTATTGAAACTCAAAGTATTCATTCACTTGGGCAGAACACAGAAGTCTGTGTACAAATATATAATTGAATAAAATCTGTTATTTGTCTACTTTTATGGATTCTATAACATGTGATTCTGTCAATGACTAATAAATGCTGCCTAGTTTTTAGGAAAATAGCACCAAGACATAGCTCGAGAATCCAAAGGGACAAAAAATTACTGAACAATACTAGCAGTACAATGGTTAAAGAACATGTGTGCTGATTTTTAAAAAGTAGCTGACAATAGAAGAAAGCCAGATCTTCTTTTGATTACTTGTATAAAAGAGGAAAGTGAATAGTTGTACCCACTGATGAAAACTTTTCGTTTCTTAAACATTGGGTATCTAAACCTCTGCCAGGGGCCTGTGTGTATAGATCTTTACATTGTCATTACTGAATTGGCTAATACTAGATGAACAGGAAGAAAAGGAAGCCTAGAAAATTAAATGCAAATATCTAGAGTAATCCTGCTTTAAAGTTGTGCATTTTTAACTTCTGCAGTCCTTAAATTAGTTCTTTTTTTTTTTAATTAGTTCTTTTCTGTCACAGTTTAAACACTCCAGTTGAGACCTAATGATTCATTCTGCTTAAGTGAAAATGCCATTCTGTAAAACTACTCTCTAATAATATAGGTAAGTAATTCTTTACTGTATCTAGAAGTTCTCTGTACACATTAACTGATCATTTAAATATTGTGCATTGATCCTCAAGATTAGAGGTCAACTGTATCCATCTAAAGGTCTGGAATTACTTCAGCCAGAAGATGAACACATGTTTTGGACGAACACCCCTATTTCTTTTCTTTACTACACTACATGACTATCTATAAAAATGTTCCCTCTTTTCCTTTATTATATTCTTTTATTCCTCTTCTAGGAGAAGATTAAGGCTTTGGAGGGCTTGAAGCTCAGACATTTTTAGGGGCCCCATAGAAGAAAAAGAATATAGCATTACAAAATAAAATGTATGAAAGAATATTTATTTCAAAATAAAAAGAAATCATAACAAATGACAAATTTTAAAAAGTTGAAAAATACTACCAGGATCATATAATCTAGGAAAATTCCTGTATCATTATTTAACTTTCATATAACCCTCTGATACCATTAGCTATCATGTCTCCTTCGTCTTCATTAATCTGGAACCATTCATCTGTCTTTTGTCTTTTATAACCTTAGCATTTTTAAAGATTCTAGGTCAGTTATTTTGTAAACCCTCAACCTGGTTTGTCTGATAATTTCTTTAAAATGATAAAAACACTTTCTGATTGGTGACATACCCAACATCTAGTTTATAAATGTCTTTGTTTTTTTCCACCCCCTTAGTATTGCTACAGGATTCGAGGCATGAATGAGAAAGCACAGAACTTGGCACAAGAATGTTACTCAGTGAATAGTACTTCTCCCCGTTTCTATCTTCCTTCTCTGTGTTGCTAAATTTCTTTCACAGTTACAAATTTTGTTCCGTTTGGCTACTTCCAGGGAAATTGTTGTTGCTGAAGTCAGCTTTGCTGCCCTCTGGAAGTCTAGGTTCAAAAATATTGTTCTCATTCTTGAACTCTTTGCAAACTGAAAGACTTCACTGTATTCTCAGGCCTTTGATCCTTTGGAAAATACATGCCATCAGTATCCTACAACATGTTACTTAGTTTTGGCATTTCTCCCATGCTCTTTTCTGTGAATGTCTCAAGGGTTCTCACCTTGATTGCATTATCTTCCCCTCATTTTCTTGCAAAATGCTCTGTTATAAACTGAAGGCTTGTGCCCCTAATCATTTGTTGAAACCCTAATCCTCAGTGTAATTGCATTAGGAAGTGAGGCCTTTGGAAGGTAATTAGATTTAGATGAGATCCTGTAGGTGGAGCCCCCATCATGGGATTAGTGCCCTTATAAGAAGAGAAAGAGACACCAGAGCTTCCTCCCTCTGCCATGTGAGGATACATGAGAAGGCAGCCTTCTATAAGCAGGAAAAGGGTCCCTACCAAGAACTGAATTTGTTAGCACCTTGATTTTGGACTTTCCAGCCTCCAGAACTGTGAAAAATGAATGTCTGTCATTTAAGTCACCCAGTCTATAGTATTTTGTTAGAGCAGTCTAAGCTGAGACATGTTTAAATATTTTCAATAATTATTCATTTTCCTTTTTTAACCCTGTGCTGTATCTCCCACCATTTAATCCAATATATAGAAATAGAGCTTTTATTCTTCTCTCTACCTGTTTTTTCTGTACTTTTTCTGATGGTGTACATCTTCCTGACCAGCAGTCTGGGAATCTCTTTTTGTTATTCCTCTATATGCTCACATTGATGTCTCTCTCCTTGATGATCTGATATCAGTATTTCTTTCACTTTCTCCATGACCTAAACTCCTATCCAAATATTATATTCATGACTGCAATGCTTTCCAGGTTCCCAATTCAGAGACATCTTCTCAACTTATTTCATATGTTTCAGCCCATGTGAATTTGTCCACATCTGCTTTTAATGCATACTGAGAACTACTTTTTTAAAAGATTTATTTATTTATTTGAGAGAGAGACACACACACACAAAGCTTGAGTGGGGGATGGGCAGAAGGAGAGACTCTCAAGCAGACTCCCCACTGAGAGGAGAGCCCGACAGGGGGCTCAATCTCACTACCCTGAGATCAGGACCCGAGCCAAAATCAAGAATTGGATGCTTAACCAATTGAGCCACCCAGGCGCCCCATGCATACTGAGAACTTTCAGCTGAGAATGCACTTTATAAGGATAAAAAGACCCTCCAGGGACAATAATTACTTGGGTAAGATATACCAAAGGTTTGTTGGATTACACTTGCTGCTGATCCGCTTCTCCACTCTTAACATGCATGTGTATATTTTTAACTTTTTCTGAAAAGACCTATTTATGCATCAAAGGCCTACTTATTTATATACTCTCTTGTTCCAAAAATATATAAAGGAAATCTATAATTTACAATAATACAGAAAATACACAACATAACATAAATATATAACATATACAACATAATTTAGAAATAGGTGAGACAGGAAAAAATATGAAAAAACAAAGACAGGAACATAAAATGAAACCTAAAATGAAGCTAATACAAAAAAAAATCATAAAGCATGACACCTCATAATCTAAATATAATGTTCTTGATGATTATAGTTCTTCCTGTTTATGGTAACTTAAATGATCTTTAGATTTCTCTTTGGAGGAATATTCGTTTAACATGCTCCATTTATTCATGCTGTAGTGTGACACATGTGGCAAAGGCAGGCTGGCTGCTTTCACTTTTCAAGTGATTTACACAAATATTTCCTTGTTGACCATATGAGTGAAGGAGAACAAACTCATTGAGAGGGAATTCCTGAGATTCATGTCCCATTCCCTGGTATAGAGTGGGTGCTTAATGAACATGTGTAGTGAGATGATATACTATAATACTTCTGAATGCAGTCAAAGACATATCATCTGTAGAAGAATAAAATTGTTA
Organism: Phoca vitulina; assembly: GCF_004348235.1. NCBI lineage: Eukaryota > Metazoa > Chordata > Mammalia > Carnivora > Phocidae > Phoca > Phoca vitulina. The sequence goes on from NW_022589710.1 coordinate 22,142,783, forward strand.
TGGCAAGAATGTGAAGAGAAGGATCCAGTCAATACTTGTTTTAGAATTCCAAAGTAAGCTCTAAAAGCCACATCAGTACAATCATTCTGAAAGTCAAAACTCTCCATTTAAAAAAAATCAAGTATTTGGGGGCTTCTGGGTGGCTCAGTCAGTTAAGTGTCTAACCTTTGGTTTCAGCTCAGGTCATGATCTCAGGGTCATGAGATCAAGCCTCGGGTCAGGAGCCGTGCTGGGCGTGGAGCCTGCTTAAGATTCTCTGCCTCCCTCTCCCTTTGCCCCTCCTCTCTCCCTACTCGCGCATGTGAGCTCTTTCTCTCTCTCAAAAACAAAACAAAACCACAAGTATTTGAATAAGAGAAAAAAATGCCCTTGAAAATAAAAAAGTCAAATTATCTCATAGATTTGAAATTAGTATAGAATAAGATGAATACGACATTGACCCCACGGAGAGTAGGTAAGCATCATCTAGCCTGGAAGGGGGCAAAAAGAATTGTATGGTCAGCGGGGCTGGCATTAAAGGGACTGAGTCTGATTGACCAGGTAGGCAGACAAAGTCAGCAATGAGAAGTTTCTCTACATTCTTTTGCTCAGTATCAGTAAGTCGAGCAAAATTATCTGTAAGACATCTGTAGATCGTCCAATGTCATGAAAGCTAATACTCTATTTTGCTTGTTCTGAGGAGCCGTGATAGCTGTGCCAGTTGCGCCGAGTGACAGCCATCATCAGGAGCTGCCTGAAGGTTGCTTATGGATTTTTCATCAGAAGTAGTGCCTGCCTGAATTTTAAGAATTGCTGAGAACCATTTGAATCACCCTATGTGCGTATCTCATTTAGAATGGCTCAAGAGATATATAAATCTACAAAACAGAGAACTATGAATTTGGTTCATAGAGAATAAAGGAAAGCCACCAGTTTCTATGGGAATGAATTGTGCTGAAAGCTTTACTATGTGTACAGCTCTGTTTCAAAGAGAGAAAGAGAAGACCTATTTCGTATTAGTACACTATTTTAGAGGATGTGAGGACTAATACAAAGTAGTATCTAAGATATCTGTCTATGACTTATATAAAAAATGGTTTTAGGCAATGTTGGGAATTTGCCGCTCAGATAAACACCAGAGGACGTCTCTGCCTTTGTGGAGCTTACGGTCTCAGGGGAAGGCACACATTAAACCAATAGTCACATTGTTAAATGTATAATTCACACTTGCACAAGTGTTTGAGAGGACAGTTATATTGTCTTCTGAAAGTGTGTGTTAAAGTATTTAGCTTAGAATGGGGGAGGCTTAAGGAATATTTTCTTATGCCAAGAGCTTACAGAGGAGTGAGAGTGAATTGGGAGTAGAAGCATGGATGGGACAAGGGTGGGCTTGGAGAAGGGGAGAGTGTTCTGAGCAGAAGAGGAAACCTGAGCAAGGGTCTTGCAGTAGAGAGCAAAGTGTTGAATCTAAGGCTCTGGAAGAAAGCCAGAGTGTCTGGAGCCAGCAGATAATGAGGAAGTGTTGGTAAGTCTTGAAAACTTGTCAGAGGCCAGATAATGCAAGGCCATGGCATGCCAGGTTAAGAATTTTGGTCTTTATCCAAAAAATGGTATGAAGCTGCTGATGGGTTTTATTTTTTTTTAATTTTTTAAATTTTATTATGTTATGTTAATCACCATACATTACAT